>NC_030993.1:2556831-2573004 GCF_000149955.1 Fusarium oxysporum f. sp. lycopersici 4287
CGTGGCAGTTATTCCGTAGCTGCGTATGCGACTGGACATGTCTATTCCTGGGGTTACGGGTAAAATGATCTGACGTGCTGAAAGAAAGTCGGTGTCGACCTGATCTGAGCTTGATTTACTGATTGATTTCTTGCTTATCGTTGGACCGTGCCGCGAGTGCGTGCGAATTGAAGCTTCTGAGGATTATCATGGGATCGCATCACGTGGAGCCTGTTCCGTTGCTGAAGATGAAGTCATTGCGCATCGAGCTTATTATCGCTTCGTATCGCGTTCACTGCAAGTTTGATAGGGAGAGAGTCCAGATGGATGAGGTGGAAAAGTGAGTCAGAAGGAAGTTCTCGTGATCAATCGGTTCAACAACATGCGAATCATCCAGTTTTACTGTTCAAGTCGTCGTTCTTCGGCTGCGTTTCGGCGCTCGCCTCTCGACGGTCGAGTTCGTTAAAAAGGTGGCATGCTCGCTTGAGTGAGCTGATAACGCTCTAGCCAAAACTCCAGCTGGGCACTGAGTGAGTGAGTGAGTGAAGGAGAGCCAGGGATTAACGGGATCCATCCAAACGTCTCCACTTGATGTCGCCTGTTGCCGACCCCACTATCGGATGTTGACGATGGCCATATAAGACATGGGGTAAAAGAGGAAGATAATGATAACGTGAAGCTATAGAAACAAAAGCAAGAGAAAAAGAGAATAAGGAAAAACGAAGATTTTAGCACTCTATACTGAGGCTGGATGAAGTTGTATGGACCAGTGATCCCAGGAGTGGAGGGGTGGCCGAGATGCAGAGATGCCCTCTTTATGTGGGAGTCGTCTCCTTTGCGGCAGCGTCACGAAAAGAGCAAGGTACATTTACATGAATTCAGGTACAAGGGACATGTCACAAGGAACCTGGCACGCGCCCTCTGCCCATGGGGAGACAGACGTATCGCGCGCCATCACGGCAGTCCCAACATGGTCTCAAAAGCATGACGCTGGTACGATATCAGCGGCAGCATAACCAAGACCCTAGCTCAAGCCGATCTCGACAAGTGGATTCCTGTAAACAAGACTGATTGACACCCATCTGATACCAAAGGCGTCTCGATTGACTCGGCGCATCAAGGTGCAAGCTAGTAGCAACTCAACTAGCCAATCGACCTAGCACTTCCCCTCAGTTTGATGCCACAAGGTTTCACGCGGGCGTTGCTGAGGGAGGGGAACGGGAGATGATGATTGATTGCAGAAGAGTCTCCATCGATGTCGTCTTTACGACAAAGGTGCCTCTTGCTCCTTAGCTACGACCTTAGGATGCCTAGATGCTGTCGATGGATGTCAAGACGCAGTACAGTCATGTCTAGGACATATCAATAGTCAGGTGAGTTGTAAGTTGAAGCCAACAGGCGCCAAAGCACCGCACCGCATCCGCGAGCCGAAGTCTCCGGGGACCACGGGATGAATGAGCCTGTGAGGGGCAGAAACGCAACTGGCGATCCCCCGTCATAGGTCATGACAAGGGAATGGATGGCATGGCTGAATCAAACCAAAGTGCCAATCTTGTTGGTATGTCCTGATCGGCCACACCTTCCCCTCTCAAGATCTGTTTCTGTATCTTCACCTTTCACTTCCCAATTCTCTCACCGTATCGACATTAATGATTGACTTCATGATTCTCCCGCGGCCTTCCGCGAGCGTCAACTGCTCTGTGTCCACTCACCACTCAATCACTCGATCGACCAGGCCCATTTGCACACGCGCAACAACCCACAACGACCGATCGCAGTGGGTCCCAGGACAAGCTTTCCCCGGATTGTGGTGCGCCACGCTAACCGAGGTGGTCTCTAAGCGGGTACCAGATCGGGTACGTAGAGCGGCTTCCCTGCGTCAGTGGGTTTGCAATCGCGCCCGGCGCTAAACCCGTTGCGGCTCCCAGGTCTGGTCTGCTGAGCTTGGGAGCCAAGGGCCGTCACGCCTTCCCGTCAGGCCAAAGTCACGCGATTGTCCAACAGCGTTTATCAGAACACAACACAACGCAACGCAACAGTGTGTAATGATGGAATCCACAATGACTTGAATGCATCCGTAGGTGCTTGTAACTGTACATCGACTAGAGTAGCATTGATTGTTTTGGTTCGAGGAACGGAGCGAGGCGCAGGCGCAGGCACAGACTCCTCTGTCACCACAATCATACTCATACCCCCCTAGGTCTCGTCCTTCCCTTCCGTTCCGGGTGAGGTGTGAGGTGGGCAGTTACCCCGCCCAGTCTGACGACAGCTCAGTAGGTACGGTACAGTGCAGTATAGGTAGTAATGCAAATGAGTGAGTGAAGCCTTGGATGACTGAGGATTCGCATGCCCCAATGCAAACATCGGACATGGACGACGCCGAATGGCAAGTGCGTTTGTGAATTCAATAAGTAACAACCCCTTCCCCTCCATCTGGCCCTTTCCCTCTCCTCCCTCCTCATCACACCTTCAAAGCACAACAGCAATCCAATCTCACCTACAATCTTCTGCTTTTAACGCAAAAGGTTCGTACATCCTCTTTTATATACACCACCATTCCTCCCTCCAATACCTCTTTTCTACAACATCATCACTAACTTTACTCTCTTTTTTAGCAGAATCAACTATCAAATCAGATCTTCTCGATCAACCACATAGCAACAACTCAAAATGACGGAACCTCTCTCCAAGGTCGATTCAGCCGTTCAGGGCCTCTCAAGCTCACCTCCCGCCAAGGATGACAAGAAGACGCGGCGACAAAGCTCAGCAGCAGCACCTGGCGTTTACAACGTCAATGACCTTGGTAAGCTTTGACATCACCACCCTGTCTCCTTCCGATATCGGATAGGCCACGAGGGCACCGTTAAGACCTCTCTCTGACCCTTTTCTTTAGAGGCCGAGGGCATTGAACTCGAGCTCGCACCCGAGACCCAGAAGACGGGATGGTGAGTTTAACCCCGCAATTCGACTTGCACATGCATCAAGAAACAGCCACTGACCCATTCGTATAGGAAGATCAACACCAGCCCCAACACAATAGAAGACCCTGCCATCCTCAAGCTTCATCTGTCAAAACCGCCCGTCAAGAGAATCGACCTTCACTTCCCACTAGGAAAGGAGGTAACAGCACGAAACCTCAAGGGTGTAACAATCAAGGATGCACTAGACGCTATCCACAAGGCATATAAGAAGCGGGTATGTTTGGACCTCTGAGACACCCTCCCTAAGAATACTGACTGACATACCCAGGCCGATGATGAGCTCGACAAGCCCTACCTCGCTGGTTTCGAGTGGGACAAGGAAGAGTCATGGACCCAACTTGTTGTTCACCTTCAGGCTCAGCCCACAAGCACAACATTGGGTGGTCCTTCCGGTGGTGGAAAGAAGAAGAAGAACAAGAAGCAAGACGAGTAATAGCTTCATTCCACTCCGGTATCTGTCTCAATAGTTCCTATAATTCTTGTTCGTTTCGCTGGTTTCGTTGCGAGTCGGCGCTCGGGATATTGCGTCTAGATATTCTCGGCCTGGTCATGTTATTTGCGACTGCTGGAAGCGTCGCTTGGTGTACACCTCTATAGTTCTTGTTATCGCTGGTCGATTCGGTCGGCGTTTGAGGTTCCATGTATCGTGGTTCCTCGATATAATTTATACATTCCCCACACAATTGGAAGTTCATGAACTCTGAAGTTAATTGTCAACTGACGTTGAATTTGAGAAGACATGATGAGCCAATTGCCCACATGTTCCCCGGCTTAAGCTCCTCACTCATGAGGCCCACATGAGTTACCCCGCGGCGATGGCTTCGGTTACCTATAATCGGAAACCCTTGAGCTAGTTTCCGGTCGGAAATCTCCAAGCCCAGCTACACCTTGGTTGATATAACTAATTAGCTTTCATATTCTACAGAAACTTATTCCGGCCATATGCGATAAAATCAGCTGTTATCGGGTTTATTCCCCTCTGTCAGGTAACATTCATCAGCGGAACACAGGCGCAATGCTTCCCCGGCTAACGTCGGGCCGTTTTCCATACTCAGTGCGGAATTGACAGTTGACGGCTTACACGGCTACAGAACGTCATCCGTTGATCGAGACAGGAAGTTCGCAAAGCCGTGGGAACGCAGTTATAAGCTTCTTGTTCGCCCATTTACTGAGGGGAAACGACACTCAAACTTAAACAGTCAAAGGATACCAAGATGCCTGTCACAACGTTTGATCTCAAGGAGAAGTACAGATATCAGAATGGCTTCAACTGTTATTTAGAGTAAGTATCATTTCTGTTCTGCGCGGGTTGCGAATATTTTCTGATTATTTGCTAGATCTGAAGCTGTTGATGGTGCTTTACCCATCGGACACAATTCTCCTCAGAAGCCACCATACGGTCTCTACGCCGAGAAACTCTCTGGGACTGCCTTTACTGCACCGCGACACGAGAATAAGCAGACATGGCTATACCGCGTTCTACCATCCTGCGCGCATCCTCCTTACCAAGAGGATACAAGGTCAACAGGCGACACTAACAAGACTCTCGACGGCGCTGAGGATGGAAAATTGCACTACATCCCCAACCAGCTCCGTTGGGATCCCTTTGACCACAATGAATCCAAGGATCTAGACTTTGTCACTGGTTTGAGGCTCGTTGCTGGTGCTGGAGATCCTACACTCAAGGAAGGACTGGGTATGTATATCTATGCCGCTGGAAAGAGCATGGATGAGAAATCAGCATTCTACTCTGCCGACGGTGATCTTCTCATCGTCGCACAAGAGGGCGCTCTTGATATCCGCACCGAGTTCGGTTGGCTTCTTGTTCGACCCATGGAAATTGCTGTCATCCCCCGAGGCGTCAAGTACCAAGTCCATCTTCCCTCCGGCCCAGCCCGTGGTTATGCTCTTGAGCTTTATCAAGGTCACTTCAACCTCCCTGAGCTTGGCCCAATTGGTTCAAACGGCCTTGCCAATGCTCGTGACTTCCAGTCTCCCGTTGCTTGCTTCTCTGAAGACTTTGGAGCTACTGCTTCTGAGGGGTCTAGCAAGTATACTGTTTCCGTCAAGTTCAACAATAACCTCTTCAAGACTGTGCAAGCTCATACTCCCTTCGATGTGGTAGCCTGGCATGGAAATTACTATCCTTACAAGTACGACCTCGGGCGCTTCAACACTATCGGCACTATCTCCTTCGATCATCCTGACCCATCTATCTTCACCGTTCTCTCAGCACCAACCAACACTCCTGGTACAGCAGTAGCCGACTTTGTAATCTTCCCACCACGCTGGCTCGTCGGTGAAGATACGTTCCGACCACCGTGGTATCACCGAAACACGATGAGCGAGTTCATGGGTCTGATCCAAGGTGGTTACGATGCCAAGAAGGGCGGCGCAGGTGGTTTTGTCCCCGGTGGTGCAAGTCTTCACAACGTCATGAGCGGTCACGGCCCTGACGCAGAGAGCACAGAGGGTGCCAGGAACGCAGAGCTTAAGCCCGCCAAGGTTGGAACAGGAAGTTGTGCGTTTATGTTTGAGAGTTGTTTGATGGTTGGTGTTACGCAGTGGGGATTGAGAACGTGTCAAAAGGTCCAGGAGGGATATAACGAGGAGAGTTGGGGGTGGTGTTGTTAATCATTGGAAGATGCCCCAAGGATTGAAGGTGAAGCCTCATACCCTGTAAGAAACAAAATTGGCGACGAGATTGGGCGCGAGTAACGATGAGCAAATTGTCATACAATATGAGACATTTTCTATTCTATTTCATTCGCTTTGGTTTTAGATGCCTGTTCTTAGAACGACATTGGATGGCAAGTCCCTACCCTTGAACTCATAATCCATGTTATAGACCGTCTCAGGACCCTCTTGCTTAAAGCCCAACTTCAAATACACCGACCTTCCCATGGTCGATCCCTCAGTAACGCACTCCAAATTCCTTCTCTTGGCCTCATCAAGGCCATATTGCACCATCTTAGACGCAAGCCCCCTTTTCTGAAACTTTGGATCAACAGCACAAAGATCCATTACAAAAACTGCAGGGGGAGATGCCTCAGCTTTCTCGTTGATGATCTCAATTCGTCGTCCAAAGAGTGACTTATCCGCCTGAGCAAGAAATCTCTGCTCCTTTTCGTTTCCAGGGTACAACATCTTGAAATAACCCGATGCTTGAAGATCACTGGGGGGATTGCCATAGCCTGGAACAACAGAGGCTTGCTCCCATATAGCGAGGCCAGCGATGGTGTTGTCGATGGTGGCTTTTACAAAGATGGTGTTGGGTTGACCGTCCTGGTTCATGGTGATGTGTGAAAAGCGATCAACTAGACGTTGAGTACCGACTCTTTCACCCTCAGGCGTATCCCAGCCTGGGTTGAAGGCCATCCAGATGGCATCACGGGTTTGGTGGCCAAATGCATTAGCGACGGCTCTGAAAGCCTGCGTGAAGTCGCCGGGATTGGTGATTGGCTCGACTCGGATATCTGAGGACGACATTTTGATGGTGAGATTGTGAGTTTTTGGTCTCGTGAACAATGAGAAGAAGTGAGAGGGGGGAAGAAGTATTTATACGCTCAGCGGATAAATATGAGAAATTGTTTCACTACGATTGAGGTATTAGTTCTCTTGAATGCATGATACTTGATCCACTTCTCTTCAAAGCATAGCCCCGTGGGGTTCTACTATGGAGTCGTCCAAGAAAATGGTGAACAATCCGAAATAAACTAGCGGCTTTATAGAAAAATAGGGTAATTTTATGGTTATTTATGATGAGTTCATGCATTGTGCTCTAATCTTAGTGGTCAGTTTAGGATACTATCCTAAACTTAGGTGACCTCTGTTCGGCGTGAGTCACTATGTTCTGAAGGTCTTGATACACAGCTATAACGGTTGAAAGGGCCTCTCACTTCGGGTTTAGTTGGTATTCACACGACTGTTTCCGCTGTCATAATTGGCCTTGTCAATCATCAGAGCTAGTATGAGAATAGTCAATCTTTTACATATCCAAAACTCGTTTCTAGACGGAACCATTCAACTCCAATCATCTCCAACACGATAACAACCAACAACTTCAAGTCTTTCGTCCCACTAATAATCAGAATCATAGTTGTTGCCCCAGCCTCCTCCACTGTATTGTCCACTGGTAGCCTGCTGATCCTGTTCATCGCTGCTATAGCCATTATTTATGTCTTGATCACTCTCAACCTCTTGGTCACTGTCGTAATTACCAGATCTGTGCCCAACTTGTTGCCCTTCATCTTCAGAATCGTGTTGCTGAGTTGCTTGTTGTTGATGCTGCCCACGATGGTAACCCTGCTGCTGGTACTGTTGTTGATAGGGCTCTTCTTCAGACTCGCTTTGTTCAGGCGCTTGATTTTGCTGATGCCCACCATAGTAGTCCTGCTGCTGTTGTTGCTGCTGGGTCTGGAAATTCTGTGGCTCATCCTCTTCCGATTCAATTTGATCAGCGACTTGATTGTGTTGATTGTAGCAACCTTGCTGTTGATACTGTTGGTGAAAAGCTTGTGGTTCGTCCTCTTCTGACTCGCTTTGCTGAGCTACCTGTTGCTGATATTGACCATTGAAATAACCTTGTTGCTGATACTGAGATTGGAAACTTGGCTGGGCATCTTCCTCAGACTCAGGTTCTTCAGGTATGGGTTGTTGGTATTGTTCATTGAAGTACCCTTGTTGTTGATACTGCTGGTTGGCGTAACTCTGGTGCTGAAATCCCATAGACTGAACCGAATCGTCGAGGTCATCCTCGGATTCATTGTTAACAGACTCTTTCTCGTCAGATTCGGAGACTTCTCCAGCACTAGCTTGGCCTGGGTCTGTGTTGAGGTCACTATCCGACTCAGCTTGCAAGTCGCGAGCACCAACATCCTCTGCTTCTGAAGCTTCACTATCTGTAAAATCGGCGGACATGTATGGGCTATCCAGATCAATTTCATCAGAGTCCGAGTCTTCATGAATCGATTCTGCGTCTGACTCTCCCCAATCCGAGATCTCATCATCGGATGAAGCTTGCCCTCCAGAAACCTCGGAGTCTGAAAGCTCATACTCTTCATCGGACAAAAAGCCATCAGAGCCACTGTCGCTGATAGAGTTGGCTTCGTCTTCAGACTCGGAAAACTCTTCAGAATGATTTGAAAACTCCACATGTGTTTCCAGTTCCCGATCAGAGTCATATGTAGATTGCTGGCTCATACCTGCATCCATGTGGATGTAGCTGCTATCATCGGTGATGCTTGGATTAGAGTAATTTTCACGAATCTCGGAAGACAGGAAATAACCACCACTAGCTCCAGCCAAGACGCCAACGCCGGCAGCTGCAGCCATCTTGCCACTGGACATACTACTCGTACCCGTCTGTTGTGTGTTTGGGTCGTAGCTGTTTGTAAATTCTCTGGTTGACGTAAAAGTTGAGGTTTGCGTCTGTTCGCCGTTTTGTCCACGGAAGAAGGTTTCAGTATAATGAGGTACTGGAGATATCGTGGAATTCTTGTCGATGTACTGAGGGGGTTTCTGGCCAGAACTCCCCCGTACTGGGATGCTCGTAGGAGACTTGACACCTCCGGGGGTTGATCCAGTATGTGATGGGATGGGCTTTCTCTGATCGGGCGTTGCCTTTTGAGGCTGAGTAGAGGTAGCAGAAGGCTTTGCAGGGGCTGCGACAGAAGTCTTCGGGACTGCAGGCTGCTTCTGTGCAGATGTACCGCCTTGGACTGAAGGCTTTGTTGGTTGACTCTGAACTTTTGAAGTAGGTACTTGAGGTTTCTGTGAAGGTAAACCTCCCTGACCCTGAGACTTTCCTGATGGAGTCTGCGAAGTTCCTGAGGGACCCTGCACCTTTTGTGCTTGGGGCTCTGCTTTAACATTTTGTGCCTGAGGCTTGGCTGTTTGGGGTTGTACTGCTTCAGTCGGTGTTTGAGACTTGGATGGTACTGCTGCTGGTTTGGCAATTTGAGCCTGAGGCTGCACATGAGGTTTGGCAACTTGAGGTTGTGTTGCTCCGGGAGGAGCTTGAGCCTTGGGTGGTACAGGGGCTGTGTTTCCACTCGGCGGATGAGCCTGAGCCTGTCCTTGGAGCTTGGACATCTGGGGCTGTACTACCCCAGGAGCCGCTTGAGGTTTCCTTGGAGGCATACCACCTTGAGCTGGAGGCTTTCCTGGTAGAGCTTGTGACTTACTCGTGGGAGTCTGTGCTGGGCCGGCAGGGATATGCGGCTTGCTCGGCCAGGACTGTGTCGTACCAACTTGTGTCTGGATTGGTACCGGAGGAGACTTTGCTCCTGCTGGAGCTTGCGGTCGTTGCCACGGAAGAAACGAAGATTGTTGAGTGGGCTTCCCAGCCGCTGCTTGCACAGCAGGCTTTCCTCCAACAGGTTTGCGTATTACCTGAGGCATAGGAGGTTTGGCTGCAGGTACTGGATTTGCAGGCTTCTGATAATGTGCATTAATCTGTTGCTGTGACATATTCGGCTTTTGGGACGTGGCTCCAAACGCTTGATATGCTTGTGCTGGTGTATTCTGGCTAGCTGGAGAGGCAGAGGCAGAACCGCTGATTCCAGGCTGCCCCCAAGAGTTAAGTGAGGGTACCGAATACCTCTTCTCAAACTGGCTCGAAGGCACTGGGGCTGTGGGTGAAGAAGCCTTTTGGGCTTGGACGGATGAAAATGGTTGGAACGTTTGGAAGGACTGGGCTGAAGCCGGACTTGCTCCCGGGCTTGTTTGGAGCGTACCAGGATATGGAACATACGCCTTCTGAGACTGTACGGTCTGAGCAGGTGCTGGAGAGCCTGATGCTAGGGAACTGTAAATATCCCAACTTCCTCTCTGTACCCTGGGCGCTTTCGCCGGAACAGAAGTAGAAGAGGGGCCACCATGATAAGGAGCTTGGGGAAGCTTTGAAGACTGTTCCTTGGCTTTGGAATCTGAAACACTTCCACTTCCACTCCCGCTGGGGATCCGAGGAGGTTGGTAACTCGTGAATGAGGAAAGTGGTCTAGATTGCTGCGTCCCTGGCTTTACTGATGCTACCATAGAGCTACTGAGGGTAGTCATCTGGTTTCCTTGCACTCCCGTAGAGACCTTCGGCACTGAGTTGCTAGGGGCTAAAGGAGCGGATGTGTTTGCCGTCGCCTGAGGCCGACTTTGGCTCTGACTCTGGCTCTGAGGCTTTCCTGACACTTCATTCTGCGGTGCAGGCTTAGGAGGTCCTTGAGCCTCTTGAGGTCTCTTAAGTTCATCAGCTCGGGCTTTAGGGACACTACTGGGTGTCTTTGAGACGATATTGGCCGGAACCTTGGGAGGCTTTGAAGCAGCATCGGTGTTTGATGTCAGAGGGGCATTCTTAACCTTGGAAGGTTTGGCTTTATTCTTCATCTTACTGCTTGCGTCTTTCTTCTTCTCATGTTTGGCCATGAACTCTTGTTGACACTCCTTCCA
This sequence comes from Fusarium oxysporum f. sp. lycopersici 4287, assembly GCF_000149955.1. Taxonomy (NCBI): domain Eukaryota; kingdom Fungi; phylum Ascomycota; class Sordariomycetes; order Hypocreales; family Nectriaceae; genus Fusarium; species Fusarium oxysporum. The sequence goes on from NC_030993.1 coordinate 2,567,235, forward strand.
CTCAGGATGCCAAACCTGATACCTTTTCTGATAGCGTCTGAAGAGCAACGAAGCGATCGATTGTTCTTCTTCGGACAGAAAAGATACTGCTTTCCCTCTGAAAATGGCATAGAAAGCGACGGTGTGTCCTTCACGACTTAGTCGATCAAGATCCGGATTCTTTTCCAATAGGATTCGGGTGAGTTTCTCGTCAGACGCTTGAACAGCAACCATGATCATGGTGAAACCATACTTGTCCATAGAATTGATATCAGTACCTCCTTCGAGCAAAAGCTTCAAGAGGCTCCCGTGGCGGCCTTGAATAGCATATACTAACGCCGTCTGACCGTCGTTATCCCTTGCATCAACAGCCACTCTGTGCTTCAAGAGAAGTTGTGTACAAGCCTTGTTCCCTGACAAAACTGCCTCGTGGAGAGCTCTTCTGCCGAGATTATCTGCAATATCTGTTCGAGAACATCTCTCAAGCAATGCCTTGACAGCAGAAGAATGATCTCCAACAATGGCAAGATGTAGAGGGGTACGACCCTGTGCATTCTGTCGATTGACGTCTGAGCCACTATCCAGAAGCAACTTTATGACACTGGACTTTTCTGTATTCACAGCATGATGTAGGACAGAGTTGCCATATGTGTCAAGAGCCCTGAGGTCAGCTCTTCTATCAAGCAAAAGCCTCACTGCAGACGAGCTTCCACGAAAGACGGCTGAAAACAGTGGCGTGTGCGATTGACCATCCGCTACAGTGATCAAATTCGGGTCACGCTCAAGCAGGTACTTCATGATACTTTGGTGACCTTGAAGGACCGCAAAGTGAAGAGCTGTATCCCCGCTAACTGCTTGGCCATTTGTCTTTGCTCCCGACTTGAGAAGTTGCTTTGATACAGTTGAGTGGCCATGAAGAGCAGCCAGGTGTAAAGGCGTCCTCTTTTGGCGATCCTGGACATCAAGGACATCATTTCCAGCTTTTCTAATAGCGACTGAAAGTAAGTGAGCATGGCCATAAATGGCAAATAGGTGAGTCCAGGGTGTCCCCTGGAGACCGCCAAGGCCAAGCTTGACCAAGACATTGAGTGTTTGATCCGATGGCCAACCCAAAATCTTCAGGATCTTCGAGGCTTCTGGTTTTCCCAAGCCTGCAGAAGTGATGTGATAAGACCAGCTAGCCCCTGCGTATCCGGCGAGTCGGAGCGTTGGGTCTGTGCGAGTCATCGACTCCCATCTTGGTTCCTTGGACAGGATTGCGAGGTATCGCAGGAGGCAAGTGGCGATGGAATGATGAGCCTGCTGAAGAGGAGAGGTTGTGGTGCCTGCAGCCTGAGCTTTGTAAGAAAGGATGTCCAACCCCTTCGAGGTAAAGAAATCCGACATGCTGTCATGCATAGGCTTCACAACTTTCTGACCACCCACAGTCACAGCTTCAAGAAGACCCCAAGAAGTAGTCTTGATCCAGGATTGAAAACTCTCATCAGAACCAAATCGAGTAAAGTACTCCATCTGTGACAATTCCTTGATGGAACCAAACTTAGGGAGGGCATCGAGAGCCAAAGCGACCCGAAGATCAGGCAGACTAAGTGGCCCCGATGACAAGCAACACCATTTAAAGAGTGAAAGGAGACCATTGCTCCCCTGGTGTGCCATGTCCTGGAAGTAAGCGCCGAGCAAGAAAGAGATTGGCGCGGGTGTAGGCGATGGCTGTTGAACAAGAGATGACTGCCCAGGTCCGAAGAGCTTGATGTGATTGACGATCAAACGAGCCGAGATGAAAGAAGAGTCGGCCTTAGTTGAGACCAACCGTTGTGTATTGAGGTCAATATTGGAGAGCTGTGCTTCCAAATACCTTCTCAAACTTGGTCCATTCTTTTCGTCAACTTGAATACACAATCTAGGAAAAGGATCTTTCATAGGATAAGGTGTGCTGGAAAAGATGATTCTTAGCCCATGAGTTGTCGCGGGATCCTTGGTGGGAATCTGAGACTTTTCGACCAACTTGGAAAAGTCTTGCACAAGCTTGGGAGCCGTTTCGCCTTCCGAGTAATTGAGACCATCGACATAGATGGAGACCGAATGGGTTCTGAGGATCTTTGGAAGAACTTTGATTAGTTCATCGAAGAGTTCTTGCGCGTTCCAGGCTACTTGTTGTTTGGGAGGTAAGCAAGACTGGATCTTCTCAAACCTGTCCTTGATGCCTTTGAAGGCCTCTGGTGCCTGAGGGACTAGTTGGCGTAGGAGGGACTTGAATAGTCCTAGACGTGTTCTGGTCTCGTCTCCTGAAGGAAAGAAAGAGTAGGTCAAGTGAATTGAACTTGGCCCCTGGCAGGACTCAAGAGCCTGTTTCATCAAAGTTGACTTTCCACTCCCTTCTGAACCTCTCAGCCAAAGCAGCCCGTTGGAAGTCCTCCATTTGGTGAAGAGAGCTTCTTGAACCAACCATTGACTTTTACTAAGATCTCCAGAGCCGTGGCCAATCTTGCTGTCGGCGATCGAGGGAAACTCAAGGCTCTTAAGGAATTCTGTGTAATCTATCTTGGCCTTGAGAGGTTGCGAAGGCTGAGCTTTAAAATATGAAGTTAGCAAAGTGTGCACAGATCATACGTATAGCACAAGTACCTTGCTGAGAAGTATTTGGAATGCTGGAGAGTCCCTTCTTGTCAAAGCTCTTTGTTTTTGGGGCGTCTGATAATTGCTTCAGTGTAAAGCCTCGCGGAGCGTCGGCGACAGGCTGTTTCGGCGCAGTGCTCGCATAGTTTATCTGAGGGTTGGATACAGAAACACCAGAACCTGCAAAGTAAGGCATATCGTATGATTGGTCGCTAAAGTCAACTCTTGATGAGAAAGACTGAGCTGGTGGTTTTGTCGATGAAGACCCAGAGCCGAAGGCCTGGTAGGGCTTGAACTGTCCGGTGGGAGATGTGAAGCTCATTGTGAGGGGCTGAAGAATGGACCAAAGATAAAATGAATATCAAGAGAGCCGATGGAGCAAGCCTTGGCAGTAAGAAGGGGTCCGCTATATATGTGTATGCAGTGCCTACCAGTTCTCCCTCCTATGGGAGAGGCTTAAGCGCCACGCATGCGCGGCACCATAGAGCCACTCCATAACGTGCACCAATATAAAGTAAAGAAGTTTCAATATCTGAAATGTAGCAGTATCATCCAATTCTCTTACAACTACCTACTCCGTCGTCCTTCCTATTCGAAGTTGGGGGCCAAGTGTCACTCCCTATGCAGCAGCCTTATAAACCCTGTATGCGAACCAAACAGGCAAGGATAGATAGGTTAAGCATGTTGAGCTAGCTCAACCTTGTCTATACTCGAGCGTTTGGAACTACATCTTCCAGCGTCGGTTTACTTCTGCAACGTGCTTTGGCCCTTCTCTACTCTCTCTTATAAAGCCCCGGCTCGCTTATGGTGTTGGTACACACATTTTGACTGACTAAGGTATTTATTAAATTTGAATACAAGGAGTATAATTACCCGTCAATATTACAAACATTCACAATGTTCCTCTCGGCCAAGTGTCGTCTTGTCAAGGCTCCAGGTTGCATGGGAGACTTATGTTGGATATCCATACTCCGTACTACAAGGGTTATCTTCCAACGCATTCTCTTATTCGCTAGCTCGCTCAAAGACTCCAATGAATTTTCAGACCCTGCCAAAAATCAGCATGAGTTTCCGGTTATGCTTACTTTCTCAGAGTATTGTTTCAGGAAATCCCTGAAAGCCCAGTATTGTATCAACACCACGCGGAATTAAGCAGACCAGGGAATAACAGAAGGCTCAGACCCCGAGGTCTAACAAATAAATATAAGTCTACTTAAAAAACTTGAAATATTTTATAGTTTTTTATAATATTTTACAAGTCTTGGTATAAACTTGGCAAGTTCTTTGACCCGTTCATCTTCTCCCTCTGATTCCAGTCTCAACTCTTACAACACCCCGAGCGCACGCCAGGGCAATTGGGGGCCATTGTCAACCTCATTGAGCCATCCTGGAGGTTCTTTTCCAGACAAAGCTCGCCAAGATTCCTGCCCATGTGTCAATGCGACCTCAATTGCAGAAGCGTGATCCTACGCCCACTTTTTGGGTCGTTTCTCTTCAGCCTTGTGGAATTTCCGCTCCAATTGAGGTACTAGGCCGAGACGGAATCTGCAAGAGTAAGCACTGAAAGGCTTGGGTCAATTTCAAATAGCCGTAGTGGCGCTTTATATCCGCTTTCTCAAAATGCCTTGCAGTGCGGTTGCTCGAATAGGTAGGAGATCATATGAAACGGGCGACCCTTCGCGTAACCATCGGCCTGGTCCAGACGGTACTTGAGTCGTGGTGGTTGCTTGCTTTAGGTGGACGAAAAACATACTAGATGAGGCTATGATCTTCTGATTTTGAGGCCAAAAGGTGCCAAGAGTCCAAAGTTCTGAAGATAGACTTGTTCTTGGAGGCGCTACTCGACTTCAACATTACTATCTGCCATGGTGTGTCCATGTTGCACTATCTGACCACTAGTCTAGTTAGATCTCCAGCTTGAGGAACTGACTACCTAGGAGAAGACCAAGAAGTCTTTTTGCCTAGTTTCTACTGGGCTATGATCTTTCCCCAGCATCCAGAACACAATCATCAGAGACTTCTCATTCCTTACACCTCCTCATACAGACTCCCTCCTCCCATCCCAAGGAACGAAGGTTCCGTACATGACCGCCCTCTCCTGATCAGCTTCGTCATCCTGAGATTCTACTTTCCATATAACAACAGCTCGGATGAATCCAAAGAGAGCAAGTCCCCACATCATGACATTGCACCCCATCAACACACCTTTGACGCTACGGCTCTCCTCCTGGAAGCACCGGGCCCAAAGCACGAGACTCGTTAGTGTCGTGGCAGCAAGGATGAGAGACTCGAGATAGAGTAGTGCGACTGACGAAAGAAGTTTGGCTTCGTGGATCAAAAGACTTGCTGAGCAGAGGAGAAGGACGACGACGAGGGTAGGGTCCGCGAATTTCCAGAGCCTGAGACCTATTAGATGTGTTCTAAGGGTCAGTAAGGCTGACTTACCAGTTGTCAAAGTCGTTACCAGGTTCATTCTCCTTCCAGACGGTAACCCACATCAAAGCACTGAAAACACCCAGTGTCACCGCAAACTGCAACACGAGCACGAGTCCATGTACCACAGAAATAACAACCCATCTCCCCTCAACCCTCATAATCGTCACAGGGACATGCCCTCCGTCATAGCTATGCCTCTTGCCATCCGTCCTGGTTGTAGATCCCTCCCAATTTCTGTTCTCGCAATCTCCATCACCTTCATCTTCCTCCTCGCTAACCCACGGAGGAAACGGCGTAAGTGGCGGCGAACCACCTCTTTCATGGGTAGTAGGAGCTCGAATGGTAAGTGCTGATTCAGCGCGGGAAGGGTAGTCGATACCAGCGAGCGATGTTCCTGGTGATGGACCCGAGCCGGAAATGTCGCGGTGGTGTGTTGCTGATGAGGCGCTTCTAGAAAGAAGGTCAGGGGAAACGAAAGATGATCGCATTGATGGTGATGCTTTTGCGGGAGAGGTAAGATTCCGTTGTTGAGGTTGTTGAGCGCGTTCGGGGGAGAGGGAGAGGGTCAGGGCGCTGGAGCGGTTGCTTCTCTTTTTGCGAAGAGTGCGATTCGCATCTCGAGGAGGGGCTGAAAGTTCCATAGTAGATACTCTTGTGGATAGAGGAAAGGAATGCGAAAAGAATCGGTTATTTTGGAAAGGGAGAAAGTTGTTGAAGAGAGGTTGGAAGTCGACGATAT
>NC_030993.1:2573510-2656896 GCF_000149955.1 Fusarium oxysporum f. sp. lycopersici 4287
CAGTCGTTGACCTATATGTCCCAATCCATCAAACGCCGATAACCTCAATGCAGTATCGCCGTCAAAGTGCACCGTTACTCAAGACTCATTCGTGCCTCGTCGCCTATCCCCCATTGTCCACCGGGCCTACCCTGTTTCTGGATTTCAAGGGCCAACTCAGCACTTAGAGCATCGGCGTCATCATCGTTGTACAAACTACTCGTCCTACTAGTCCTACTGTCTCTTCTGGTGCGCTCTTTGTTATCCGCTCCGGATCGGTCAGCGATTCGTTTCCGCATCAAGGGCGACTTGAAGAAAGATCTGGAAGATGTCGAGTGTACTGACAAGGAATCGTCTGCTGCTTTGGAGCTCGCGTCATCGTTACTGATGTCTTCACCATGACTCTGGTCGGGCACAGCTCGTGTGGGAACCATGGTTTCGTTGCTGGAGTTGTATGGCTGAGACCTGAGCTTCGTTACTGAAGGGGATTCTTTAAGCTCCTTCTCAGTCTCCTGGCCATCTTCCGGTTGATCCACCTCGACCAACTCGGCATCGCGATACCACTTTCTTCGTCGGGTCCAGCGACCCCATCCATCTTGACCCCGCTGGCCATTTTGCCACTGAAAGTCTGTTAGAGGAGACAATGCGTTGCCATATATGATGGTTTCTCACCTTGTTGTCGTAGAAGATCCAACCATTCTTCCCCTCATTCCCGTCATAGTCCACAGGGCCATGCTCATCAGACACACCGTCAACACGCCAACGGGTTCCAGGAACCCATCGCCACTGCATACGACTTCCGTCTTCTACCTCGGGTAGTTCGAAATCGTCTTTAGCGGGAACGGAGTTGTTATGGTCATCTGTCCAGGCCGCCCGTTCATATGCAAAGAGATTATTCGTCCATCCCAAACCAATCCATCGTCTTTGGTTCTCGTATATAATAAACGTGAACTTGACACCCGCAGTCTTTGCATTGCCATTCCTTCTTCCATGATTAGTTTGGAAGCTCGACGACTTGCCAAGGGCTTTTGTAAGTTCGGATTCCTGCTGTTGAGCAACACGGTCAGGGCCTTTCTTAGCAGCCTTGGCCAAGTCCTTTTTGAACGGTTGTTCGGGTGTATCAAACTGCAACCCGGTGATGGCGGCTGCAAGTCGTCTAACTGTGGAGCTTCTCCAGAGAATGGCCCGCGATACTCGCAGAACCCTTGCATGCCAAGTCAAGATGATGGTTCCAGCCACTAGTATTACACGTCTTGTCGTGACAACTCGCCAGGGAGGAACAGTAAGCGCAATCCAAATAGGCGTGATGATAAGCAGTCGCATGAAGATGACAGTCAGCGCCGGGCGCGTGGTCGCACTAGTTGGGGTCGTCTGAGTGCTTAGGAAATCCGTCATGTCGAGCAGAGGTTCCATCAGAACATTACATCTCCCAGTAAGTTGTTTAAGAGTCTCGACGATCTCGTCCAGTGTCTTCTGATGTTTGGTGTTGGTAACTTCGGAATTTCCCCTAACATGTTTCGACTGTTTCTCGCCGGCGTTTGCCTTTCCATTCTGCTGGCTGCTCTCGCCGGCGTTCTGATTTGCTCCCTTGGTGCCAGCATTCTGACCTCGAATATCAGTCCACCCACTGCTACTGAGGGGACTGTATCTCCGGCCGTACATGCCAACAATGAGTGCCACTCCGACCAAGACGGGGCCGGCCCACGTTATTACTACATCGCCATACAGAACAACCGCCCAGAAGAAGCACAATAGTAAGAAGCTCTGCCAAGGATCTCCGGTGCTCCAGGTGAGGAGGCCTGCGAATGTATTTAACGGGAGGAGAAAGGGATGACTGTAGGCGAGAGCGCGGGTGATCTGTGGAGGAGTAGCGAGGAGCAGGGGGCTCTTTTGGTGGACGAGGATAGTCGACCTTCGGGATGATCGGGATGGCGTATTCGCGGAGAGCGTTACTGGAGAGAAAGATGCAAATGTCGGAGGAGCACCAGTACTCGAAGGCTGAGGTTCGTACGAGGGAGGTGATGCGCCGTGAGACGCATCATCGCGGGAAGACATGGGCGCCGGTGCAAGATGCGACAGCCACGGCGTGTCCTAATGAAGTTGTGTCGTTAATAAGCAGGCCAGTCGATTTAATGGATATTTCCGGCAAAGTCGATGAACAGTGTAAACGAGAGTTGTGATAGAATCTTGATCGTGGTGACTTGCCCGCGTGGCCGGCCGCGACGCGACGTCAGAGGGTCAAGTCACTAAAGTGAAGCCCTGGATCTGGGCTGAGAGGACACTGACGGTTATGTCATGGGGCGCCACTTTAGCGACAAAGCTCCTAGTGCTGCCTAAGAGATATAGAGGGGAACACAGCAACTGAAATGGGACGAAAGAGGTATCAAGATAAAAAGGGAAGTGATAATGAAATGAGGACTTACAAATGCTGCCATTGACAATTCTAGGTAGTCTTCCAAGTTTTGCTTGTTCTGTAACGTTATAAGCCACCTCTCAATACAGGCGTCATTCAGCATTGACATTACCCCAGATTGACCTTGCTTGCCCCGCGACGTCAGCTGTGCAGTGCAGCGGCATGTCACGATTGGATTGGATCTCGATGTAAATTCGTCTCAACCAAATCAAGTCAAATCAATAAAAAATGATATAAAAAGACAGAAATATGTAAGAGACAAAGGGATATGAAAAGGTCCACGTGAGTCTCCTTGGTAGGCGCAGTCATCCATCCATGCCCTTTTCTTACTTTCTCTCTCGGCTTGGGTTCTAGCTTATCACATGCTTTCTCGGCCACCAAGCACATGAATCAGTTGCCGGAATGGACAAAGGCCTTGCTTCTAATGATCAGCAGTGGAGTCTCCAGGGTCTGTCCGTTTTCGATCAGAGGTCACGGGCTGTTGTGCTGGAATATGGCAGCTTCGGAAGCTAGTATGAATTCGATTTTGGCTCTCATTGCTTACTGGGACGTGTCACTGCTGTTAACTCGGTACTACAAGACGACATCACATTAATGATAATTTAAAGAATTTCGGAGGCTTCCATATGAGAATTGTACCACAACATGCACATCATAGCAAGTCACCTGCCATGTCACTTGCATGCCAAGACTATGAAGCGAGGTTTCCCACGTTGTCAGCTCCATTATCTCTAAACTAACATGGACCATTTCCAAGACTGTTCTTGATTTATTTTGACAAGATGCTAAAATATTCTGCAACTACTCTGATGTCCCCTACAGAAAGTCCTTATCAAATATACATACCCATTAAGAAGGCAACTGGCCCAAGAGTCACTTCCGTGCCGTACAGCACTCCCTAGCTGCCAAAGATGTGTTTCGGTTCTGATGTTCTGATGTTCTGATGTTCATATTCTCAGATCTGTCAGATCCGCGAAAATCCTTATAGTTCACGCGTACAATGAACGGCCTATGAACAGGTGTTTCATGACTCTTAATGCTACAAGAGCTTCAGACTCGATCATGGCTATAAATTCGACGTGCACGCCTGTTTCGCCTCGCAGGAGCTTGAATGTCCTTGTTCTATGTGACCTAGTGTTAGTCTTCGTGGGATGATTTCCAAGCCATTGACAGAGGAGCTTGATCATCATTCATCAATCTGTCTTCCCAGTACCCATTCAACTCCGTATGCCCAAACCGCTCATTCAAAATGTCTGATCAGAGGCAGAGTAATCTCGCAGCCATACCGGTTGAAGTGCTCAACCAATTACATCCTTCCTACCGAATAGCGATGTCAAGAACTTACGTCTCACATCTGCCGGCTTTTGGAGCACCGTTCTCTTGCATATAAAACGAGTCTTTTCCTCGGCAAATATTCTCAACATCAAAGTCCTTCAAGAGATTGCGAATAGCAATAAGTATCGCAAGGGTGTGGCCGAGCTACTATGGGACGACACCTGTTTCGGCAGTGTAGAGAGTATGTCCCGTCCAGGAGTTCAGGATCGCGATGTGAACTTAGCCAAGCGATGCCCGGCATAGTATTATTACAATTCTATGAATAGTATTGGTCGGTTTTTATACAGCATACGACCGAACTGTCGGGATCATGATGTCCCAATGTGCCAGCTGGCAGCAGCCATGACCCCAGAAGATTCCTACGCTTACTACTACAGCCTTGCAGACCAACAGCATCAGGTACACGTATCCAGAGCAGATATCGATGCATTTTTGTATGCCCTGGAACGATTTCCTTCGCTCTCTCGCGTAACCACTACCTCAAGAGCACATGGGCGCCTATTTATGCCTAGGATCGAGACCCCATGATTCGAGCCTTTCCCTACAGCTTCGTGTATCCTCTACTGGCGCACAGGGTTTTCGATACAGATACCGATTTCTTGTGGGACCCCAAGGAGTTTTCGGTGACACCCAAACTCATCACTAGACATGGTTTCTGTTCCGCCCTGCGCATGCTTGCCAAGCGCGAAAGGCACAAAGTCGTCGAGTTCGTTGTCGAGGATCAGGCTTATACTGACGGGGTGAACATCGATCTTTTCGACAGCACGGGTTATACTTACGCAGACGTCATCTCTCTTATCCAGAGGCCCGGCTTTTCCAGGCTGTAACTCCCTATTCGCACGACAAGGTTCTTAAGGAGTCCTGGTCTCCTTGACAAGCCTCTTGGTTATCTTCATGAGACTCTCAAACAGGCGGAGAATCTCAAGAGCTTGAACATATTCAACGATGGCTTTAATGATTCCTGGGGAAACTATGCTGATACACGCTTCTCCCTGCTTATCAAGAGCCCATTAGAACAACTGCAACACCTCACACTCCGTGGCTTTAAGATAGATAAGAATGACTTATTGACTCTCCTAGCTTCACTACCCAGTCTTCGCTCTCTTGAGCTGCGGTTCTTTACGTTCTCATCTCCCTACTCCCTCCCCCCATTACTTCTCGGCATGCGACAGAGGCTTGGTTGGGGTAAGCGACCCGTGGCGATGAGACCAAAGGTCACATTTGTCTGGGCTGGCCCAACGAGGCTAGAGGGCCAGATCGTCAAGCATGTTTCTTACGACCTTGTGGACATTACCGATATAACTGAGCTAGATGAGTTTGAGCCAGCTCATGAGCGGCTAAACTTCAGTGGGAGATCACAGCAGCAAATCCGGAGAGCAGGATGGCAAGGCCATCTACAATGGGAAGGTGAAGAATGGCCTATCTAGCCTTGAATGTACACAAGTACTAGAGATCAGAGACCAGAGGAGATCAGGAAACGCAAGCATTGCGGATTGCGAACACATGTTTATGATACTTAGGTAGGTAGGGGACTTTTAGATCGCGTGCGTCAAGGGAGCGTATAGGTCAAGTTCACGAAGTGCTTCTGATTTGCTCGTGACATTATAACACATCAATGAATGAGAAGATAGTACGCGGACCATCAGAGCACTAAGTAGACAATTATGGTGATGAAGAAATGTATTTCAGAATTGCACTACAAGCAAACCAGTGAAACTGTAAGTCCAACCGCCATCTCCCCGAGCACACTGGGCTCAACACCAATATTTATGAATCCATGTATTGTTTCGTAGAATTGCGGCAAAGGTCACGGGTGGTATCTCAATAAATCTTGCTTGAAATGAGATGGGAGAGCTTATTTTCCGCAGCCGGAGCAAGAGCCTAGCGCATATTAGTATTGATGGACTGATGAGAATAGAGTCATGTTGACTTACAGCTAGAGCCGCAGTTGCAAGAAGAGGCACCAGAGCAGCCACAGTCGCCAGCCATTGTGATTATTGTTTGGTGGATGAGGTTTGAAGTACAGAAAAAAGTGTTGAGTTTGTTTTGAAGACTTGTTTGTGAGATGAGGATGAAGAAAAAAAAAGAGAATCTGATCGGATCATGCAGGGTCTTATATACTCAGCATGTGGGATGCGGCCTTTGTGCGTTGATCTCAAAAGACCCCTCCTTGTTGAATGAGGGGTCCTAACGTGGGATTACACTCTGGTTGGCGATCTGAGTTGGCTTTGTGGGGGTGATGTGAGTGATTTTGGCGGTTCCTTGATTTGGCCCAGCTTTTTAGCCTCCGCGTGATGATCCACGATGGTTCGAGATTTGATGACAGGGTATCGCGGTATTGGCAATCTCGAATGTTCTCTACATTTCTACTCTCTATAACACTTCGAGTTTATTAATCCTATTGAAAACACTAATCCTGTCGATATTATAGGCAAGAGAAGACCAAGTGATCCAGCTTATCTAACATTATACAACATGCAATCTTGAGAAATCCCAAGGCCAAGCTTTAAGGTTCGTCGCCATTAATATCACACATCCTGGCTACATTTTTTTATTGGATCGCAATAACAACTCGTCCTTGCCACTAACACGACCAATCCCGGCACTTCACTTAGGCTTCTACTTCACGTGGCTCCATATTTCACTTGTAGCCTTAGCTCGTTATCTTGGTGAGGTAATGTGACGTTCTCATGCTCGAGGTAAACGGAGGAGCGGAGCATATTATTCCACTTCTTACTACACATCACTCACAGACAGCTGAACAAGAAGATGTATACCGACAAACTCGACAGGAAGACATTTGTCTAAGAATAGAACGCTTTTAGCAGTAAATGTGCTTTGCACTTGGGTTAATTGACGAAATGGGACGGACAGCAGCATCGAGTGTTGAAGCTTGTCAGAGTTGTTACACGTATCCCTCTGAGTTTAACGAGAAGAAGTATTGGCGATTTCTTTGCCTTTCCATCTAGATATTCACAAGTTAAGTCACTGGTAGCCATATGAACGGTCCCCTCTGCTGCCTGTTGCTACCAACCTTCATTGCTTCGAGGTATATACAGGGTTTCTCAAGCGAATCACGTCAAGGTAGGTTTATTGCTTATTGGATGCTTCAATGCTTTCAGCAAAGACGTCGATCCATGAATTAGTCAAGAACTGCCTGGCAGCCGCTCCATTTTGAAGCATGATCAATCCGGTCGACAGATTCACCTTTACGTGGCCTTTACTGAGTTTTTCTGGCATCAGTTGAGGTCAACTGTGATTTTATGCAGAAACTTGCATTCTTGGTGTCCTGTCGGTAGCTTATCACATATCAATCTACCCAGGCAGGTTCTCTGTAACTGGATGATATATGTGAGGGAGTGGAGGTTGGTGAAAGCTTCACAAAACATCCAATGCAAGGGTTCTCTCGCACAAGTTCCATATGTCAGGACCCTTCTCTAGAGAGGGACACAAAACTCTATAAGATTTATTGCGGTATAAATATACTGCTCTTCTTCCCATTTGTCTCTATCTTGCTTCTGCCTTGTCCAAGTCAGCAAGTGCTATCACTACCCATCAATCCAATACACACAATGTCAGCCATAGCCCCAACTACGGATGAGGGTCCCGAACCAGGCAAATGGGTCGAACTAAAGCTAAACTTGAAATGGTACAAATCTGTGCATTCCACTGTGTTGCCGGCTTTGGCGCCATCTTTTGGTTCGTGATGTACGCAGACATGCAGCTAATCTCAATGGAATTCTTTGACTGGTAGCAGAGCTGACCCAATAAATTCAGACTCCCCGAGTTTTGCGAAGCTAATGCAACTGCTGCCACTGGGCATTATGCTCGTTCTCATCCTCGCCATCTTGGCTTTCTCCCTCCTAAATTAGGACCGCCCTTCCCATGACCAGGTCAACTGCCAATTGATGGTCTGTCATGAACACGTACTCCACCAAACGAATAAAAGCGACACGCCATAACAACAGCAGCAAGTTTCGGGCTGATGACAGTTCAAGCGTTGTATTCGGAGGAAGCCAGGCGCAATCTTTCATGGCAATCATGCCACAAGCTTTTTATAGGGTTAGTTCAGACAATGGTATGATCACCGTCGATTGATCGTCGCTTATGCCTCTTGCACACTTCGTATTTCTGTCGTGTTGTAGTCATTAGTGTCTCGTAAAGTTCTTGATCTTCTGGTTATTTCCTGATACTGTTTCGTAGTAAGCAAAAGCTCACAGCATCATAAACATTGGCTGTCGACACGTATCAATAACATATGACAAACCTTCACAGTGAAACGTCTGAAACTCTGCTATCCCAAAGTCTTTCCATATGTTAAGCCTTGGAGGACGCCTAACAGGTGCCATGTTAGCCCAAGGTGCCGTGTGCTCCCCCATAAACAGCAGGTTTTCTTCAGTTGATTCGCCTGTCTTGGATATGCACATTTTGCATGCCCAGGGAGTAGGTCCAAAGGGACAGCTGAATTCTTCGTCTTCTGTAGCATCTCTCCTCTCCTTCACCTGCTGCTGCACCAATGTGATGAATGCATTCCACCTCCTCGAGCTCTGGGCTGTATAGTTAGTTTTCCGTTTCCTTGTTGTAGATTTTGGCAAATCCCCATCTGCCTCACGCTTCTTCGTGATCTTTCCAAGAGGATGCTTATCTTTTGCGACTCTTCGTGGTTGAATTCGAGTTGGACCCGACTGTATCGCTCTTGTTGATGTCAACTGCTCGATTTGGATCTGTTGCGTGATGTAGTTGAATATAAATGATTGAAAGTGCTTTTCGCAAAATGGTACCCCAGTAGGTGGCCTTGTCTGAATTGTTTTAGCTATCATGATGAAAAGTGTTAAAAGGTGTAATTGATCTTCAAATATTGAAAATTCCGAGTCTTTCAGCCCAGAGTGCCTCAGGGTCATTGATCCTAGACGTTGTTATGGTTGTTGTTGGGCGACAGCTGTTCACAACATGTACCCTGAACTGATGAACATGTTGGATTCTTTGTCAGACATGAGCTTCTTTTTCTTTTTCATCATTACCAAATGCGAGAGCGCTTGATGGATCTTTTCGTGTCTTGTTCTCCCTGTCTTTGTTCTTCTTCCATGGACTTGCCTCAGATTATCATAGCCCTTTGATTTCCATAAAGCGCCTATAGGTCAGACAGGATGAATGGTTAGTTGTTTGACTTGTTAATGACCGTAAAATCCTCTTAGATATGATACCCTATTCCTCAATACTACTCATCATATTTTTATTATTAAGGATAAGGGCTTCTGGGCCGTGCCTTTATTCTCATGTGATGAAGGTTTAGTATAAATGATCAGTTTGTGTCACAACACGACTTGTGATCATAAGAAACACTCTTAGATAGCATCTAGTGCTCATAATGAATAGGAGATCCAGTAACTATTTGCTTATCATACCTCATTCGTATTGCCTGATAGACCTCGAAGTTTCGTTAGGTTCTGCCGTTGGACCAAATGCAGCTACCCTATGCCAAGACATCGGAGTTTGGATAAGGTGTATTGTATTCCGGCATTGCAACCCCGGCCTCTACACCGGAAATCCATGCAGAGCCTGTCTAAAAGTGTCACAAGGACAAGCTGCATAGAGCATTTCTAGAAGGCGTACCGATAAATTGATATCATAAACATCAAATCAACTGACGAACAAAGGAACCGGCCAGACCACCCCGAGCTCGGCCCCCAGGTTTCGGTCCAACGCCGAGGAAGTATTTCCAGGGCAGAACCCAGTGGAACCAACCCCAGCTTGGCCTAAAAATCAAGCGATAAGACCCCCGCGGCTCATTTACCGACCACCTGATTTGTTGCGGTGCATTTGACTCAGTGAAGAATTACCGTTGACTCGGTGAATTTGGGCGCGATAGGGTGCTTATCTTTCACCGAGTCACTTGGTTTCACTGAGTCAAAGCCAGCGAATCACAGGGTTTATCGCGCTTTAGTTGCCGCGCTGGCACTTTCACCGAGTCACATGAAATGTCTTCTGGAAAGGTTCAGACCCAGATGTACCCTCATGTACCTTTTCCGGCCGGTTTGGAGAAAGGAACCGGCGACATGATCGGACCATGACGGCCGACGCCACTCATGCTCATGCCCGCCCGTACCCTTAAAATCTTTGGATGCGGGCTGTGTTTTTTTTGATAACACTCCATACTAATACTCATAATCAGTCAATCCCCTTTCCCTCCTCCTTTCCTTTCTTTGTTTTCTTCATAATTCAGAACTGAATTGTGTTGAAGAGGGGTCTGGTCTAATAGGCAATCATCCCATCATGATGTCTGCCACTCGTATCGGACAACGGCTCGCCCGTCAGTCTCGTCGTTCCCCCATCACCCTTCAACCACGTCTCACACAATCGATTCGTCTCAATGGCGTATCCCGGGCATTCTCAGTCACAGCCCAAGTCAGCGCCCCTCGCTTTGTCGACTCACAGAGCAGCACTAAGCTGCAGGAGCATGAGCTCTTCTCAAGGAGGCACATTGGCAGCGAGTCCAGCGAGCAGACAGAAATGCTCAAGGTGCTGGACCCTCCCGTGAGCTCCATGGAGGAGTTTCTCGAGCAGACTATTCCCCCGCAGGTTCGGAGGAAACAGAAGGGTCTCAACCTCGTTGAACAGTGGTATGAGGGCGGCGAGGAAGCTGCTGTTCCTGCCAATGGTCGTACTGAGCACTACATCCAGCAAGAGATGCGAAAACTTGCCAAGAACAACAAGGTCTACGAATCTTTCATTGGTGCTGGTTACTATGGAACTCTTGTTCCTGCTGTTATCCAGCGCAATGTGCTCGAGAACCCTGCCTGGTATACCAGCTACACCCCCTACCAAGCTGAGATCAGCCAGGGCCGTCTTCAGTCTCTCCTCAACTTCCAGACTCTCATCACAGATTTGACTGGTCTCGACATCGCCAACGCCTCTGTTCTCGATGAGGCTACCGCCGCTGCTGAGGCCATGACCATGTCTATGGCCAACGCACCCAAGGGCAAAGGCCAGAAGGTCTTTGTCGTCTCCAAGGACTGCCACCCCCAGACCATCGCCGTCCTCCAGTCCCGAGCTGAGGGATTCGGCATCAAGCTCGTCATCGGCGATGTCCTCGCCGACAACTCCAAGCTCGTTCGCGAAGCCGAAGGCGACCTCATTGGAACCCTGATTCAGTACCCCGATACCCACGGTGGTGTTCACGATTACCAAGCTCTCGCCGACATCGTCCACGAGAAGAAGGCTCTTCTCAGCGCATCCACCGATCTTCTCGCTCTTACCATGCTCAAGCCCCCTGGAGAATTTGGCGCCGACATCGCCATCGGTAACTCCCAGCGCTTCGGTGTTCCTCTCGGTTACGGTGGTCCCCATGCTGCTTTCTTCGCTACATCTGAGAAGTACAAGCGCAAGATTCCTGGTCGTCTCGTTGGTGTTTCCAAGGATCGTCTCGGCAAGCCTGCTCTTCGCCTGGCTCTCCAGACTCGTGAGCAGCACATTCATCGTGAGAAGGCCACCAGCAATATCTGCACTGCTCAGGCTCTTCTTGCCAACATGTCTGCTTTCTACGCTGTCTACCACGGTCCTAAGGGTCTTAAGACCATTGCTGAGGATATCTGGAGCAAGACCCGTCTTGCCCAGAGCTTGATCCTTGAGAAGGGCGAGTTCAAGCTTCACACTGAGGGTCTCCGCGAGGATGGTTCTGTTCTTTTCGATACTGTCACTCTCAAGGGATCTCCTGAGGCCATTGCCAAGGTTCACAAGAACGCTGAGTCTCAGAACATTAACCTTCGCCGTGTTGCTGAGGACAAGGTTGGCTTCTCTCTTCACGAGGGTGTCACCCTTGAGAGCCTCGGTAACCTCGTTAAGGCCTTTGGCGTTTCTGAGGCCGAGTTCAAGTCTGCTCTTGCGTCTGATAAGGCTACCTTCCTCAATGACCAAATCCCTGCTTCTCTCCAGCGAAAGACCGGCTACCTCGAGCAGCCTGTCTTCAACCAATACCACACCGAGACCGAGCTCCTTCGATACATCTACCACCTCCAGTCCAAGGATGTCTCCCTCGTTCACTCCATGATTCCTCTTGGATCCTGCACAATGAAGCTCAACGCCACAACCGAGATGCTTCCTATTTCCGACCCTGGTATCAACAACATCCACCCCTTCGCCCCCGTTGAGCAAGCTTCTGGTTACCAAGCTCTCATCAGCTCTCTCGCCAAAAACTTGTCTGAGATCACTGGTATGGACGCTACCACTCTTCAGCCCAACTCTGGTGCACAGGGTGAGTTTGCTGGTCTTCGCTGTATCAAGGCTTACCACGAGGCTCGTGATGGAGATAAGCGAAAGGTCTGCCTTATCCCTGTTTCGGCTCACGGTACCAACCCTGCTTCTGCTGCCATGGCTGGTATGAAGGTTGTTACTGTCAAGTGTGACGGTAAGACTGGTAACCTGGATATCGAGGATCTGAAGGCCAAGTGTGTCAAGCACGCTGATGAGCTTGCTGCTATCATGGTTACCTATCCCTCTACTTTCGGTGTCTTCGAGCCTGAGATCAAGCAAGTCTGTGATCTTGTCCACGAGCATGGCGGTCTCGTCTACATGGACGGTGCCAACATGAACGCCCAGATCGGTCTTTGCAGCCCCGGTGACATTGGTGCTGATGTCTGCCATCTCAACCTCCACAAGACCTTCTGTATTCCCCACGGCGGCGGTGGTCCCGGTGTTGGCCCTATCGCTGTTAAGAAGCATCTTGCTCCTTACCTCCCCGGTCACCCTGAGATTGATCCTCAGCGCATTGGTGCCGAACGTGACAGCACAGCCGTTGCTCCCATCAGCGCCGCTCCCTGGGGTAGCGCCTCTATTCTCCCCATCAGCCACACCTACATCCTCATGATGGGTGGAGATGGTCTTACCAAGCAAACTGGTACCGCCCTCCTCAACGCCAACTACATCATGTCCCGTCTCCTCCCCCACTACAAGGTTGTCTACACCAACGCCAACGGCCGCTGCGCCCACGAGTTCATCCTCGACGTTCGTCCCTTCAAGGAGACCGCCGGAGTTGAAGTTGCCGACATCGCCAAGCGTCTTGCAGACTATGGCTTCCACTCTCCCACCATGAGTTTCCCCGTTTCAGGAACCCTCATGATCGAGCCCACAGAATCCGAGTCCCGCGCTGAGCTTGACCGTTTCTGTGATGCTCTCATCCAGATCCGACAGGAGATTGCCGACGTTGAGTCTGGCAAGGTTCCCCGCAAGAACAACCTTCTCACAAACGCCCCCCACCCTCAAGAAGACCTTCTGTCCTCCGAGTGGGACCGCCCTTACACTCGTGAGGAGGCTGCTTATCCCCTGCCTTGGCTCCGGGAGAAGAAGATGTGGCCCTCTGTGGGACGCGTGGACGATGCTTATGGTGACACCAACCTGTTCTGCACTTGCCCCCCTGTTGAGGGATCTGAGAACTTGTAGACAAAAAGGAAGAAGTAATGGTTTAACGATAGATGGTGGACGGGTCATATTAAGCGATTATTTTTTTTTTTTTTTTTTTTTAGCGGGAAAAGATATATCATATTCAACCATGATGGGTCCCTGACATGCATATGGAATGGTTTTTGGGAAGCTATTCAACCAAGGCGAACTGATCTCTGTATTGGCGGAGTTTTGCGAGATATGATGAGATTAGAATAAAAGTTCTAAAACTAGAAATTTATGAGTTCAAATATTCAAGCAGTTTTCTGTTGAGAAATGAAGTGGTTTAGAGGACAATATCTCCTGTTCCAAGACTTGGCCTTTATTATGATCACACATGTACACGATCTACAAATTGTGCCTTGGGACAGACACACCGAAAATGAATGCGAAAAATCTGATATCATTTGCTTTTAAATCACCAATTATTTAATATAACCAAAAACCATCGCTTAATGCTCCTCAAGGTGCTTAGCATAAGCAGCCTCGTCCATCAATGAATCAAGGGCAGAAACATCCTCAGCCTCAACCTTGATCAACCAGCCCTCGCCCTCAGGATCCTTTCCAAGATCAGCGGGTGTGTCGACGATGGGATCGTTGACCGCCACGACAGAGCCTGATACAGGAGAGTTGATGTCAGAGGCAGACTTGACGGACTCGACGCTACCGAAAGACTCGCCCTCAGAGACATCCTCGCCCTGAGAGGGAAGCTCCACGTAGACAACGTCGCCGAGAGCTTCAGCAGCGTAGTTGGAGATGCCAATTGTGCCTGGTAATGTTAATCGATGAGCTTTAGATCAGACAAATGAACTTACAGGTCTTGCCATCGGCGGCGACGTCAACCCACTCGTGGCTCTCAGTGTATTTCCTCGCGAGGACTAAAGACTATTAGATTTGATTGAGCTTCAAAAAGGAGGCAGAACCTACGGTTCATGGAAACTGAGAAGCATCGTCGGGGAGCAATGCTGTTGACTTTGCAGGCAAAGGCAGTCTTGGGAGCTCGAAGAGCAGTGGATCGGAGCTTAGAGGCAGAAGCCCAAGCTTGACGAGCAAAGAGACCAGACATTGTGAGTGAGTGAGAGAGGGAGTGAGTATGAGGAATGGATTGAGGTTGAATGAGTGAATGCGAATGTCTGTGATGATGATGATTTTAGGTGACCTACTCCCCATTTACAATCCCTAGCACTTCTCATCCCCCGTCTTCGGCGGCGCTCCGGTCAAGTACCTCGGAGTCACTATCCGGCCCCAGTTCAAGCGGTGCCTCGTAGCGTCATAACAGTTGGAGAATCAGGTCATGAGCGCTACTTCAGTGTACCCACATCTTTAAGTAGCGGTACCGCTTATCTCGCCAAAAAGCTGCCATGATGGGCGGTGTAACCTGCTTTAGCCGCTTGCGAAAGGTACTCGCTACTGGCATCTTTCACTGAGTCAAGTACCGATAACCCCAGATCCAAGAGCCCTGAAATATTTTTTTTGGGTATGCGGGGAAGACTTGGAATTCCGAGGAGTGAGATATTCGGAGTTTGACGACGGAGAATGAAGTGCAAGGCAATTTTATCATGTAATTTTAGTCAATTGGGTCAATTGCTACTGGAGTAAGTTGGCATCAAATTTGCATGAGCATTGAAGTGGCGGTTATTACACAGTCGTGGTGTTGGTCCAAACAGCTTAACTTCCAGTGCTCTAGCCCATCATGATTACAACATGGATGATCAACACAGCTACAACACAACAAATTTGGTGAGAATCATGCAATAGACTCTTTAACTCATGTAAATTTTGCTATGATACTATTTTCCAAACGCCAAAAACGATCTTTACTCTTCATCAAAAACATCATGACTTGAGCCAGGGCTGGGGGAACCCTCCAACCCACTCAGCGACCTCATCTCGTAGCGCCTTAATCTCCTTGACATTAGATCCATCACCCAAGAACTCCAAAAAGTTCTTTACAGTACCGGGGTTCTTAGCACCCTTGGCCTCAGCAGCCGCGCGGGCGTCCTTATCAACCGCTAGAGTGATCTGCACACCGCGGTCCACAATATCAGCCACGCGCTTGAAGTCCTCGCCGTTAAAGCCCCGCGTTGTCATGGCGGGTGTTCCGAGACGAAGACCACCGGGCTTGAGGGCGGAGCGGTCACCGGGGACGGTGTTCTTGTTGCTGGCTACACCGACGAGTTCGAGAACACGTTCGACGCGTGCGCCGTCGACACCCTTAGGCTTGAGGTCAACGAGGACGAGGTGGTTATCGGTACCGCCTGAGACGAGCTTGTAGCCCAGACCCTCGGAGAGTTGCTTGGCCAGAGCTTGTGAGTTCTCGAGGACCTTTTCTTGGTACTGCTTGAACTCGGGTGTCTGAGCTTGGCGAAGGGCAACAGCGAGGGCGGTGATGGTGTGGTTGTGAGGACCACCCTGGTGACCAGGGAAAACTGAAGCGTTGATAGGGCCTTCAAGATCATACATGATCTGCTTGCCCTTCTTGTCTGTGCTTCGAACGCCCTTGCGGTAGAAGATCATGGCACCACGAGGTCCACGAAGGGACTTGTGGGTGGTGGTAGTAACGATATCAGAATCCTCAAATGGTGTTCCAATAACACCAGCAGCGACAAGACCAGAAACGTGAGCCATGTCAGACAGAAGGTAAGCACCAGCCTCGTCGGCGATAGCACGCATGCGCTCGTAATCGATCAGGCGGGAGTAGGCAGATGTACCAGCGACGATAACCTTAGGACGGTACAGAAGAGCGTTCTCGCGAAGTTTGTCGTAGTCGATGAGACCAGTCTCCTCGTTCAATCGGTAGGGGAAGGTCTCGTAGTACTTGGAGACCATGGAGATCTTCTTGTTGGGGATTTGGTAGCCGTGTGAGAGATGACCTCCATGGGGAAGGTCAAGACCCATGATACGGTCGTGGGTGTTGAGGATAGCAGAGTAGGCGTAGAGGTTGGCAGGTGATCCAGAAAGGGCTGAGGCTGTTAGCATTGAACAAAGAGTTGAACGCGAAGTCGAGACTTACGCTGAACATTGACACCCCATTTCTCAGGGTCAAGACGGAAGGTCTCGAGGGCACGTCTTTGGCATAGACGCTCTGCCTCATCGATATGTTCGTTACCACCATAGTATCGCGCGCCGGGGTAGCCCTCAGAGTACTTGTTTTGCATAACACTGCCTAGGGCATCGAGAACGGATCGCGAAGTGAAGTTTTCGGAAGGGATGAGGTTGATGAAATGGTTCTGGCGCTTCTCTTCCTACGATGGTGTGAGATTGGATCAATTGGTGTATTGGAAAGTGACTTACACGCTTGAGAATGGCGTGGATCTCAGGGTCGCCTTGCTCGAGGTTGGCACCGAGAAGCTGTAGAGTGTTAGGTATTGTTGGACATGGCTTCATTGAAGACTTACATCAGATTGAGAAGCAAATGTCCTGGTGGTAACGCGGCTGGCCAGAGATGGCTTTGTGCGAAGGCATTGCTGCCGAAGGAGCCTCAAGTTCATCATGATGTGTATGATGAGGGGTATCTCTGTATGAACTGAAGAGAAAGGAAAAAGAAGATGAAATTACGATACAGTCTCAAACAGCAAGTCTAAGCTAGAGCAGCACAAGATCTAATAAGAATGTCGCTGTCCGCCGCCTTCGGCTCATGAGTTCCAGGACCGGAGCATGAGATCAAGATGCCGGTACGTACCTCATGGTCAATGTCACCGAGTCAATCTTATCAAACGTCACTGAGTCGAGATCTAAAGCCGGGGGTGAAAGAGTCCCACATGATCCTCGGAGGTTTGGTCTTGGAGGGCTGGGAGTGAGTTACCTGACGGTACATGCGCTATCTCTGAGCCTAGAACACTTTTAGAAGCTGACTCGGTGAACGGGGATGAAGTGGCTTGGTACAGGGTAACCAATTATTCCCGTTACCTACGTTATGTAACTGAAGCGAATGGGCATTAGTCCAGAAGCATTCTCAATCCGTGGCCCTGATTTGATTTGACTTGACTCCCCCACAACAAAAACAAACACGATCCACTCCCAAGGCCACGGACGTTGCTTTACGGTTCGTCTCGCTTATTCCGGAGCCTCCATCCGATTTGCATTGCACCTGATTGTGCCTGTGTTCACCTCTAACCGCGCTGTACTTTACCACTCAAAGCCAAGCAATCCGCTTGCTTTGTCACCGAGTCTTTCGGTGGCAAAAAAAAAGAGGGCTCAATATGTCACCGTCACCAACAAACCCAAACCCAAACCCCTCAATGCGCCCCGTGCCTATAATCCGCAGTAGGACGGGCTGTTTTACCTGTAGGAAGCGCAAAAAGAAGTGCGACGAGAGGTACTACCAACCGCTCTCCAAACAGTCATCTTGACTTGACTTACGTGATGATGTAGTAAACCAATCTGCAGCGGTTGCAAACGCAACAAGCTCGACTGTGTCTGGCCTGAACCACAGCCTGCCAAGGGACCATCACGGTCTTCATTTGGTGCTGCATCTACAAGCTCACAACAGAGCGTTGCTTCGCTGAGGCAGGGTCACGATGCAGACTCGGTGAATGACCCGGTGATACCGGACCCGGTGCCGGAGGAGGACCGAGCTGCTGAGAATCCCGATGTACCCCAGAATGGCGACAGTTCTCCGGTGCATGGGCAAGGGGACACCCACATGGTCGATGCTGAAGCTGATGTGGATATCATCGAAGCCGTTGATGATGTTGATCAGCCATCTCCTTCACAGTCATCCAACTCATCAGACTCACCGACTGTTATCACAACATGGGATGCAGATACCGCCAATGCTCTCACTCTCGCTCTGCCGCCGTCCCCAGACACAGGACTCTCATTCAATGGAGCCATTACTATGCCAATGTCGATGCTACCTGAGCAGGGACATCAGTCATATGAGCTTCTCAGTTACTACCTGTCACGAACGGCCAATAGCATGGGCAACGGTTCCACGGACGTGAATCCCTTCATCGCCAAGCTTATACCATTGGCCTTCTCAAAACCACTTGTGCTACAACTCATCCTCGCCCAGAGTGCTGCGCATCGTCAGGCATCAGCAGAGCGACATCCAAGCGATGAGATCGCTCAGAGGTATTACACCGACTCGCTGCGGATGTTTAGGAATGTCGTCGATGAGTATGTATCCGGAAATGCCGAGAACACCCTTGTCTTGACAGTCGGCAGTCTTATCATGTGTTTGACTGAGGTCCGTACCATTGATTCCATGGCACGATTGTTGACTAACATGCTGCAGGTTGCCAAAGGAGACATTCACGGCACAATATTTGACCATCTAACAGCGTCCAAGTCATTAGTGAGCACATTACTCACAGGGACGCAGAACATGGTGTACGACGACTTACCAGACTTTCTAATCGAGTACTACATGCATATCGCAGCCACCAGTATGATCTCGATTGATCCCCAGTATAACTCACAGTCATTACTCAGCCCCGATATTGAAGTCCGGGCCAGAAACTTGGTCGCAAGGAAGTATGTCGGCCAACTATGTGGCTGCTGGCTCGAAATCCTCATCCTTATATCCCAGATCTTTCACCTAGGACAAGTAATGTCTTCACCGACTGTCGATGGAGAGATCTCACCAAGCCCCGACAACATTGTCAATTTCGCTTTCCTTCAATCTCAAGTAATGGGCTTCTTCCCAGGTCCTTCTGTCACACCATATACACGTCTTGCGGGGCTGGTATGGAAACAAGCTGCCCTCCTGTATCTCTGGACAGTCCTCGGGAAACCTCATCAGCAACCTGAAGGCAGCTTCCAACGAGCATTAGTAGAATCGGCCGTCGCTGAAGCAGTTGCATTACTTGATCAATTCCCCGCTTCGGTCAGGATAAATACGAGTCTTTGCTGGCCACTCGCTGTTATCGGGTGTAGCACGTCAGATCCTTCAGTCCAGCAGGTCTTGAGGACGCGGTTGCAAACTATGTTAGACACAATTGGGCTGGGGAATATGAGACAAACACTGGTGCTATTGGAGCATATTTGGGAGCAGCCGCCGGATCAAGTCAGTCCTTGGATGCTATGTAGGGCGATGCGTGAGCGTCAGATCTGGATATCTTTTGCATGAAAGGACATCATTAATCCTAGATACCCGCCTCGATATATAAAACTAGGGGTCCTTGAGGCACATGCAATACAGATGCCGTATATATGACTGTCTCCACCAATTCCTTTGCTCAAATTGAGCACCCAGTTACGTTGGCCGCTGAAATTTGAGCACATCAACGAGGCCACCCTCAAACCATTTTCATCACTCATATGAAGGACACTGCATTGGATCTGGTCGAAAAAAACACGTTTCTATTGTCTAATTGTTCAAAGAAGGAACTCCCAAATCTTCGCAGCCACAAGAAGTCCATCATGATGCGCCCTTGCTCTCGTTATACCTTCCTCATACATCTCCTTTGAGAAGATCTGCTGGGCATATCTGGCCTCCATAATTTCCTGCATGATAAAGTCGTCAAACTCCGGATGAGCCTGGAACGAGATGATACGCCCAGGCTTGTAGAGTCCTTGAACCTCGCACCTTGAGCTGCTGCCGAGACTGACCAGACCTTCGGGAACTTCCAGGACTGCGTCTCGGTGCATCTGATGAAGGCCCTGTTCTTTTGTTAGTGAGGCCTCATGGAAAGGATTGGTGGTACTTACGAGAGATGAAACACCCAATAGCTTCTGGCCAGTCTCGTTGAGGTTGATTCTATCAACACAAACCTCCCAACCACCCGGGCTCACCGCAACCTTTGCACCAAGTGCTCGTCCAATGATCTGATGGCCAAAGCAGATGCCAACAATGGGCTTCTCCGTCGTTGTATAAACCTTCTTGACAAACTCAACAAGCTTCAAAATCCAAGGGTCATCAGCGAAGGATGTGTGTTCTGCATCCTGTTAGCTTTGCAGATATAACTTGATAAAAAAAACTTACTGCTTCCGGTTAACAAGAAACCATCAACATCTTCAATGTTTGGGTACTCTTGTGCTGTGACAACATCCCATTTGCTAAGATCCAGGCTCACATCCTTGCCCTTGTCACCAAGTGCTTCATTCTTGAGACCCTTGGTAAGAAGATCACGAAAGATATCTCCATAAGAACCGCGCTTTTCATTGACAGAAGGAAAAGGCGTATCGCACTCTAGAACAGCAATTCTATATGTTCGAATCATGATGACGATATTGTGTGATGATAGTGGTTTAGATTAATGAAGGTCAAAAAGGGTTCATTATCAAAAGACAGAGATATTCAACGCCCTTTAATCTACAAGAATATCCCCACCAACAAGGAACCTCATGACCATGTCGTTCACAAACGACCCTCAGTTTAGTAATGTTAGCCGGAATGGCGGAATGTGAGTCTATTGGTGCTTTATTCGGTCCGCGTTCATAGCCGCGCTTTACCGCGCTCCACAGGACCACATAGGATTGTACACGTATTGATCTTGAACACCATGGTTGAGGAAATGGCGAGATAAGATCTGACAGCCTATCTGCGGACCTTATAACTATAGACCTTCTGATATTGTTTCTATGTAGGCAGTGAGAGGGCATAATACTGGTTGAAGATAGTCTGTTTACAGCGAAATACTGATTCTTTCTCTCTCTTTTTTGTCGAGACAGATTCCAATGGATCTAAATCAGGGTCTATTCTTCTCAAAGGTCATAAAAAGGACGTGTATTATTTCATACTCACGACCATAACAACCCCTCATCACAATTTGCTTGGTAGTGGTGGTTTGTTCAGATGCTGCGATCAGTTGGGAATCGCGATATTGTCTGACTCATATAAAGCATGGTATGATAAAATGTGATTTATGGAATGGTTTTGTCTTGATTAGACTGGCATATAAATCGCTTGAGCTATTTATGTAGCATAAATCCTGCATGTAATTCACTTTGATGTAAGTCATACAGTAAGGCGAGCTGCTTTAAGTTTCTTACTTTGAATTGCATTTGTTTGTCTCTTGGTGGCAATAATGAGTCAAGGCCAAGTCACTTTTTGATTAAAATACACATAGTAGCTTCTCATTTCGGCGGGGGATGGTAACAATCACGAATAATGATATTCAACGGTGTCGTAATAATAGAGGCCAGGTGAAACATCGATAACAGCTGTAAAATATCAAAACCAATTCTCTCATAGTTATCAGATAGTACATCAAAATTCGAGTCACATCAGACTGCCCTTAAACATGAGCTCTCTTGTTCCGGATCTTGAACTCCCAATAGCCAGCTTACAAAATGATGATTTCAGAAGCGAACCTGGACATGATAAACACATCGGAAGGCTTCGCTGACTGAAGAGGCCTGTTGGAGTAACTTTTCTACTATGAGACTGCTGAGCGCTCTGTCCATGTCGTTGAAAATTCATCGTCACTTCTTCACAATATCAAACCAGCCACCTCAGAGAGGCTCAAGTGATAAGATCGGATGTCTCGGAGACAAAGTGATATATATCCTGCATAAACCTCGGTAGATCCAATTAACAAGCATTCAGCAACACATGCAATTGCTCAGCTGAATCTGATCCACGAACGTGAATGTGGATAATTCTTTGATTCCTTGGGTGTCAATCAGCCTCGGCCCAATTGACAAGTATAAAAAAGAAAACACGAACCAATGAGGCAAAAGTTTCGTAACAAAAGCTCCTACGTTTGGACCAATTCCAGGCACTGCCGTTTCTTAGCGCATCAATTAAGCAAGTTTTTTGAGTTGAGTGGCCGAGCTAAGTCGAAATGAGCAAGGATATGGCTGAGAACAAAGAAGCTGTAGACGTCATAAACATGGCAATCAATCACCACAATGAGTCTGACACTTTAACCGGTAGGGTTAGTGATAACTACACAATCAGCCAAGACTAGGTACTAGGGTCAAGGAAGAGTTCTAAATGGTCTCGTGTGAGCGGGGAGTCGCAGTGAGATCGGTGATGTTGATGATATTATGACGTCCAAAACCTCTCATTTACAGTTCATCCATTATGTTATGCCATCCCAGCCTCCCATTGAGGAGAATTGGGTTTGCTAAATCACTCATTGATTGACACTAGAGTTGTGCTTAAATGGTGCTGCATCTCTCGTCGAAATTGGCCATCTTGCGCTCGTCTATCACTATCACTACATCTGACCCTCACAGTCGCTGTCTGTGATCATCAATGGCTCCTCTCAGTTCCCCGCAAGATCTCGGCTTGGGTGCCATCCTCGCCAGAGCCCTCTCTTCTCCAACACTGTCTCCTCCTCCAACTCTGGTGGCTCGGCAAAACACAGAGACTGTCACTGTCACTTCGTCCGGCGATAATGGCAACAGTGCCCAAACATTGAGCGGAGGCGCAATTGCCGGCATCGTTATTGGTTCGATTGCTGGCTTTCTTCTTCTTCTCTGGGTTGTTCGATCGTGTCTCAATTTAGGCGCGCCACCTCAAGAACGGGAGAAGTGGTATCACTACAAGGAAGAGCCTCGACATTCACACCATCATCGCTCTCGAAGCAGACGATCGCATCGATCAAGCATCTCTGCACCTCCCCCAATTGTTGTTAGAGACTCAAGATCTCGAAGCCATCGCCGTGGCCGATCGCCTGGATATTATGGAACTGATCGCGGCACACGGTATTACGTATAAGTGCTGCGCGACCGACACGGCAAAAAGCGTTTGCGACAGAGCAACCTTCGCTTTGATACCTCGTGATGCTTTTACAATGCATCAATTCAATTGATCAAAATCGGTCCGATAAACGGACAGGAGTTACGGCGTATGGATATAATTAGCACGTCATGCAACATCACGACTTATGAGATGAAATCATGAATCACGTCACGACAGAGAAAGAAATACATGTGTACGAAGGCATTGGATACACGCGAGTACTTTGATACCATCTCTTGTTATACATCATTGTTATGAAAGCTCGAATTTCCTAATTAATGTTCAATTACACATAATGATGGCCCCAACCACGTCCAAACCTTCCATGCGCAACACAAGGCATTGTTTTTCGTATCATCTCGCACGTGCAATCATGCAATTAAGCTTAATTGATAACGTGGCGCTCGTGTCACCTCGTCGACGTCATACTCGGGTGAAGCCGTCTACGTCAAACTGACATTTGACAGCTCGATCATGGCGCCGCAATACTCAGAGGTAATGTCGACAAGCCATGAGCTTCATCTAAACTAGCCGAACCCTGATGAACTCCAGGCCCTCGGACTCTAACTCCCCATGCATAATCCCATAAACATAGGCGTCGCCAACCAGACTTAACGACGTTTCCGAACCTGAATCTTGACGAAATACATGCGGAACTTCAGCGCCTTGCAATATGCCCACTTCGTCACCGACCTGAATAGTCTGGGGTGCAAGCCCAAGATGTCCTTTCTTCGTTCGAAAGAGACTTCTTTTGTGTGATGCAGAACCCCAGTCAAGCTGTATCAATGAGGTTCGAGCCTTGAGGCTCTGATCTTGAGACTCTGTGGGCTTAGACTCTAACTCCATTTGTTCCTCTGTTTTGTATATTTGTCGATAGGGGTGTAGTAGACTTGGCAGCAAGTCTCCGCGGTCCTGAATTCCTGTCGAAAACAAAGCTTTGGAAAGACTGGCCTCAGGGTTTTTGAGCAGTTGATATACCATCTCTGGGTTCTTTGAAATGCTCAGCCACAGCATGCCGTATGTCATTTCCCCAAATTGACCAACAAAATCATATGAATCATAGTCGTATATCCCTGCTTGATCTGCCGTTAAGGTTCTGGCCATGACTGACAAGACATTGTCTCCTCCGGACGTCTTGACAGGAAATGGATTCAAAGCGAGATTCAGAATTTCAATCATCTGAGAATAGCCCTCTATATCTTCCCAGTATGCAGTTGTGGCGGCAGTAATCGTATCGAAGTAAGAATATGGCGAACAGATAGTGTATGGTGAGTTGATATCGTACTCGATGCAGACTTGTTGGTGAGTTGCTGTTTTGAAAGTATCTTCACTTCTTCGTTGAAGAAGCCTCCAAGGAATATCTTGTGTGTAGTCTGGAACCCAGGATGGTAGATCTGGGATGCGATATCTACTGCGGTCTCCGATATAGCTCAGGCCTCGCCAGCCTATTGTGTTGAGCAGACAATGTGCTGCGGCTATCGAGAATACCTCCCGGACTGGTTTTGAATAATCGGCAACTACTGGTTCCATATAATTATCCGCTGTAGTAGTATCTGAATTCCATCAGCCAAGCCATCCCTTTTTAAAATGGGGGAAAGCTACCGGATATTGCCAGTAGACCATAAACCTTGTCTCTAGGATCTGTAGCATGCCTCGCACGATGATAGTCGACTTCGAATCCAAGTGGCGAAGGAGAAGTCCCATCAACTTCCTTCCTCAGTTTGGCTATCAAGTCGTAGGTGAAGTTCATCAGCCACGTAATCGCTGGGGTCCTCTGGATGTCTTCTGTAACACTCCTCGACGAGTAACTATCATGTGCAATACTACTTCCGGCGAGGATAACATCCACGGAAGCATAGATTGTTCCGCACATAAATGTCATCTCTCGAGCTAGCCACATCTCTTGAAGTGTCCATGTCCGGCCAAACCATGCATGGTCAGTGAAGTAACGTGTCATGGCTAGCAGTTCCGAGTCTTTGAAGCTGCACGATGCGAAGGCTTTGTCCCTCAAGACGACATTCTCATCTGAAAGGAGCTCCTGGCGGGTGATGGGTAGTCTTTGAAAGCAAGCCACCGCTCTCCGAGTGTATTCTCTCTCATGGCCGAGCCATACAATGACTTCCTCGGAATTTTTGTAGATGTTTGCCATCTGAGAAACCTGAGCGTTTCGTTCCTCTATATCGTTTTGATTAATGCAAAGAGCATCTATCCATATGGGTCCTAGAATTCCAGATTGACAGAACGCAATGAGGGCGTTGTAAAGGTTTTGCCTGATATGCATCTCAAAGCCATCAATGAGAATAGTCTGGGAAGGCTTCGACCAAATCTCATCGGTTTCATCTCCACCCGGCTCGCCCCAAGTATATGACAGACATTTGTATGTTGGGTTGTCATCAAGGTTGACGACACTCATATGGCTCGAAACCACGGCATTCTGAGTTCCAGGAATGATTTTGAGAAGTCGAATCTGCCCAGGTGGTAGCAGGGAGTCATATTTGTATACCATCTCGAAGTTATACAGCTGCGTTTACCAATGTTGATCCTTCATTGAGCGATTATGTTGCCGAGGATGACGTCTGATATTTCTTGACAGGGTTAATCGCATGGGGGCCATGTCCCTTTTAGGACTGACCAGGGTCATGGTTACTTGTAACGATATCTTGCAATCTTTTTCTCCTTTGCTTCAATAAAGACTGGTCGGCAGAAGCAGAAACTCTTCATCGGAAATCACGAGAAATAGAGCAGAATTCAAGGAACAATACATGACTTGTATTTAATCTAGCTATTCGGTGATAGCCTGTTGTTAAATCCACGCTCTAGATATGTTAACAGCACATACGCTGATTTAAGCATGATGGTTCTTCATATCATCTTCAGGATTTGAAGTGCATGTGGTCTCGGCCATGGATGCGCCCTCAAGAGTGGCACCATCCATATTAATTTCAATGAGGGGGCCCTTGTAGTGTTTTCGACCATCAACGATCCAAGTACCCACAGCAATCAGAAGGATGACTCCAAAAGCAGCGATACAGTAGTTCATGTTGGTAGAGAAATTGGAGTGGGAGCTCGGGTGGGAATACGAAAAGGACGGTGGTGAGGATGGCCCAGGCAATACCAACGAGACTGCAAACCCATCGGACAGGAGTGCTGAGCTTGAAAGGTCGGTCTTCGGGAAGTAAGTTTCCGCCGCGGAGGAGATGAATGGCGGGAGGGATCGCGTAGGTGACACCTTTGAAATGTTAGTTGAGGAGAGGCACAGATGGAGGACAACATACCGAGAGCAACAACGGAAGCAGCAGTAATGGCGTTGAAGGCACTTGAGCTTCCAAGAAGAATAAGACCGAAGATGATAACCCAGGCTGTAGTCCAGAGAAGAGCGTTGAGAGGAACCTCGAGGGCGTCGTTGTACTTGGCCCAGATATGGCTGAAGGGAAGACCTCGGTCACGGCTGAAAGCATAGGTCATGCGGGCACTGGTGGTCATGATAGCAGTGGCAGTGAACACCATGCAGACGATAGAGAAGACGATGAGGCAGATACTTCCAGCCTTGCTGTTAGTAGCATCGAAGTACATCTGCAGAAGAGCGCCGGCTGGTGACTCGATAACGGTTTGAACGTCCTTGAGAACGAACAACAGGCATGAGAGGAAGATGAAACCAGACAGCATGCCGATAAGAATGCACCAGATCATAATTCTGGGGCCCTCCTTCCGAGCATTAGGGATCTCTTCGATCATATGCGCAGCGGCATCGAATCCGGTGAGAGCAAAGGCACCCTGGAGAAGTCCAAGCATCCAAGAGAGGCCGTCAGGCCAGCCGACCTCATTGATAAACTTTCCATAGACGAAAGCACCACTCTGATAATCAGGAGCAGCACAGGCCAAAACAGTTATGCTGATGATGATGAATCCCGAGATACTCCACAGAAAGGCGGCTTTGTTGAACAGTGGTAGAATTCGTGTCGCAAAGGCATTGATGACGAGGGCGATGATCGTGAAGGCTAGATAAATCAGGAACTGATGCCATGCCTTGGCTTCGTAGGTAGGATGCATAAAAGTAATTGAGTCCATAACAAAAGTACTTCCAAGCAGAGGGGCCGTCGCCGTCAACACAACATAACCAGCAGCGTTGATCCAACCGGTGACGTAGCTGATACCTCTTGACCACTTCGGCCAAGCAATGAGAGCAGCCCAGTGATATTGACCACCAGCGGTAGGATAAGCCGACAACATCTCGGCCAGAGGAGCAGCTAGACACAAGTTACAAATACCAGCCACGATGAGACCCCAGATGACGGAGCTGGGGCCTCCAGAGGGGAGGGCGAGACTGATAGAGGCTGACAAGGCGGTCCATGTGTTGAGGATAGCAAAAGCGAGACCGAGAAGAGAGATCTTGGAAAAGTTGCGCTTGAGTTCCTGTTTGTGACCGAGCTGTTCTAAAGCAGCTGAATCGTCAATATGGACATTTCTGTCCCGCGGCGTTTGGGACTCCATGATTAATGAGATGAGGAAGAATATCGAGTGAGGTCAGAGTGTGACATATTGGGAGGTTAGCAAAGCAGGTATTTAAATGCCAGACGTCAAGCCCGTTAACGGAGGATCACTTCTGCTGTTGGGCTAGGCTGTAACTTGGACTATTTGGTATCTAGTTCGGCGATCGTAGCTATCTCTGGGGGGCGTCATTGTGGTTGCGTAACAAAGTCGCTTTTCCCCATCCTCAGGGAGCAAGAAAACTTGTGACCTGGGGACAAGGTATCAAAAATACCTAGTCTAAAACTTACTAAATCGACACTAAGTCTAGCTGACTCTTTTTGTCACTTGGGATAGATGTCTTAGGTTTCCTTGTCTCCCCTGGCCCATGTCGCCGTGACAGTCTAGGGATGGCGATCCACCCTTCGCGGTGAACTCGATGCCTGAATGACGTTGTGGGGATTATGCCCCCGGGCCGGGGAAGGGCCTATCTCTTTTTGTTCTAGAATTGTTTTGTGGTGATTGTCTGGGTCGGGGATTGGACAAGCGATCCTTGAATGAGGCTTTTGAGTGATGAGTTCGACTCATGTTCTAGAAGTCATTCGTGGTATGGAATCCATTGTAAGTTGATGAACTGCATAAGCAATTAACTGCCCAAGACAGCTGTACTCCTGCAGGTAATGCAATCTTTTACAGCGCTCGTCTAATGATTACAGGGCCTGTCTTATCATGTCCCCTCTGTACAGTACCCGTCCTTATGGGGATCTTCAAAGCTGAAGTCTAGGCTTGCAACAATAGCGCGCTTCGGAGCCGACACTCCCAAAGCCAAGTCCACGCTCCGGAATCAGCGGCCTTTTAGTCTCAAACAAAATTTCCTTCTCCTATGCGCCCTTCTTTAGGCATGTCATCTCTCCAACTCTTTTTAATTGGTTTGAAACACGTTGTTATGGTCAGACTGGAATGAATCTAGCTCCCCCATGAACGGATGTGCGGCTCCCTAGCTGAATTACCCCAATTAAAGGAACTGT
The DNA here is from genome assembly GCF_000149955.1 of Fusarium oxysporum f. sp. lycopersici 4287. Lineage (NCBI taxonomy): Eukaryota > Fungi > Ascomycota > Sordariomycetes > Hypocreales > Nectriaceae > Fusarium > Fusarium oxysporum. Next base: position 2,601,805 of record NC_030993.1, read on the forward strand.
TGGAGATAAAAATCAGGAGACCTCTGGAGAATAACTCTAACAGGGTGAGGAGAACCTTGAGCTGGTCTATCTTTGAGGCCCATTTCAGTGGAGATGTTCCCCCAGCTTGGTGACTTTTGGATATTGTTCATGAATAAGGCAGATAATCAAATTGCGGCTCTCTGAACATATTCTGGTCCGTGCTGTCTGCTAACTCATCCGTCTTAACCGAGTCGACCGGCCGAACCGGCAGATATTGCATAAATGCATAGCTATCACGGCCTTTATCAGGGAATTATAACTCTCAGGACCGGCATCGACCGGCTTCTCGACGGGGTTGCCGTGCCATGTGGGAATATTAAATTGGAGCCTAGTGGCGAGAGAAAAAAGCTTCACTTCTGAGTTTCAAATCCCCGTATTGACGACTCTGGAGAAATGATTTTTATTACGTTTTGGAATATGACAAGACGCCCAGTTATACAGATTTTGCAAGGCACTCCGCGATATGACCCCGCGACCCTGAGGGGTTTTACTTTTCCCCAGGCTTTTCTCCGGCTGTTTGGATTTGTGTTGAGTAATGAATATTCACAACGTTCCACTTTGCTTTCGGAGCTTGACCGTTGGGTTTGAGATGAGAGCACCAAGTCGCTATTGTTTTGGAGACCGAACTAAAGCGACTCGAACAAAGTGGAATCTTCGGCATCTTAACACGGACCGCCCAAGATGAACTGATCGTTAGATGCTGTCTAAGTTGCAAGTGATGAGACGTTGTTGGTGATGACGACGTTGATAAATAAGCTCTACGATTCTCGTTGTTCCTGGCAAAGTCCGTCAAATTGGGTTTGTTTACAGATAACGGTAACTCAAAATCAACCAATTAAACTGTTTTGATAGATAGCTGATATCAAGTCCATATCTAAATTCGACTTCTGATATTGAGGCTCTGCTCCAAATCGCATCGCCAAGAGCCGCCAAGGCGGGAGGTGCACGCCATAGCTTCCAAAGCCTGTCAATTACCAAGCCACAATCATTGAGACACAAAATTCTCAATTGAGAGCATTGATCGATAATCAAGAGTGCGCATAGATATAGTAAAAGAAAGTCGATCCTGAGATAGCACGAGAAGCAATAGCGGGTGCAACAGACTTAAACCCTTGAAGGATCGAGGAACAGGTAACAAAGCCAATTACGACTGGTTGAAAATTCCACAGGGTAATAACTGATATAGCTCGAGAATTTTAAGTCACATAAGGTAGATCTGTAATGCTCTGTCACTCGAGGCGTAACTCTTTGATATTGAATGAGCTGTAGAGCATGAAGCTGAGGATTCTAGAACACTGTATTTGCAAAAGGTTTACAGATATCTGAGCATAGGGGAGCTTCCAACACATTCGACATGATTTCGAAGGAACGAGTCATTTGTAGACTCTCGCAAAACCCTGGGCCTAAATTCAAACCTCTTATGCTTCATATACACATAGGCTGGTGGTTCCTCGAGACTCTCCATCGTTCAACACTGGACTCCAGCATTGCGCATGTGTATAGACATTCCTAGGCCCTCCCCTCACACAATGCGCCAGAGATCTCATCTCATCAGCTCAGGTTCCGTGGTCTAGTTGGTTATGGCATCTCGTTAACACCGAGAAGGTCCCCGGTTCGATCCCGGGCGGAACCACATTTTTGCGGATCCGATAGGATTCGTGTCTCCTTTTCTCTCACCGCTCACAACTCCGCAAACTTAGACCCAAATCTGTTCTCTCCAGGCATCTCCATTGGTCTCGTGGCCTAGTTGGTTATGGCATCTCGTTTACACCGAGAAGGTCCTCGGTTCGAGCCCGAGCGGGACCATTCTTTTGCTCGTTGGAGCATCTCTTCCTTTTTATCACTCATGCAGACATTGGGGAGCAGTTATGCGTGAGTGATCATGTTGCTTGTTTGTCTAGAAAGTCCAGTTTACCAAATCTTCTTATACATTCAATGCCAATTCCTTCTTATTGTTCCACTGCACCCTTAATGATTTCGGTTCACGAAGTAGTTGTAGTTGTCCTCAACCATCTTCAAAGCCCTCTTATTGGCCTCATCCACATCTTCTTTAGGTAGACCCAAAGCCTCATTCGCAAGGCCATGCTTAGCTTCAAAATTTCCATCACCGTTGGGATAGAACGTTCGAGCATACATAGCGAGTCCAAAGCCAGAACGATCCCCCTTCTTAAGAAGATCCATGCCCCGCTGCCAGCGCTCCTTGGAACTTTCATACTCAATCTCCCAGTCCTTATCTGTAGTACCGGTAATTCGTTGGAAACTGTCGAGCATCTCTCGCTGAGAGATGAGAAAGCTGGAGATGTAGAGGGGCTTGTTACGCCACTGGGAGATGGTAGGTGACTTGTCGTTCTCATCGTCAGGAATAACCCTCAAGCTCAGAAGAGCTGCGAAAGCTCGACCACACTGATCCCAGGTTGAACTGTTGATCCGGGTGTTGCCATCATCGTAGAACGTAACCTTTTTCTTGTCGCCGGTCAAGTCGAAGCCATACCATTCAGGACCTTGAGCCAGAGAGAACTCGTACCAGAAGGAACAGCACATAGCAATCCATGAAGATGCACCATTTTCCTCGACGGCATTGATTCCTGGGAACACACTTCCACCAGTCAAGTTCTCCTCGGCGAGTGACTTGTTGGTGATGTCGATGCCGTAACAATTGGGCATGATCCATGGAACACCTGCCTTGGCGGCTGCTCCAATGATCTTCTCTTGGGTACCAGGCGCTGCGGATACTGAGAGAGAGATTGCGAGGAATTGTTGACCTCGAAGTGCCTCAACGATGGAGTTCTCATCATCGTAGTCGACAGTGACAGTGCGGGCGCCTTCAGGGACCTTGCTAGTACTGCCTTTACGGGTGACGGCAGTTACTGTATGCTTGCCTGTCGCGATGAGATACTTGGCCAAGTACTTGCCAACACTTCCACCAGCCTGTAGCATGTTGGTCATTGACTAGACGATAGAAGAATGTGATACTTACACCAATGATGGCAACTCGCTCAATCTTGTTGACAAAGCCCTCGGGCTGGTCCTTGGCGTATTGTTGAGACATCGTAGTATCTGAGATTTGGAAGATTTATGTATATCAAAGTGGTAGTGATTGTTGAGTGAAGTTGATGAATGTGATGATAATGAGATACTTCTCCAAAGGGAAGACACCTCGACATCTTTATACTTGAGTCCTCACTACTAGCTTTGAGTAGGAAGCATTTAATTGCTCGGACATTTCGTTAACTCCTACCATCCGCACCTTGGGCCGTCGTCGATGATGCTATCGCGGACTTTGCATTTGGTGTCGGTCGAGACTTTTACCATATCAGGTAAGTGCTTTTACTGTAACGGGTAAGAGGGTCTCCGGCTCGGGGCGGACGGCCCCCATCAAAACGTCGCGAACCAATCAGAGGCTGTCAAATACGAGAATAAGTTAACAGACCTCATGAGCCCCCGTTGCGGGACAATTTAGGGTTGTATCGCTGATAGTGAAACGAAAGCGCGAGTCCGAGTTTATCTCCTTACTCTCGTAGTTCGGACTTCTCTTGGACCGGAGTCGTATCATGATTCATAATGTCGCAAATTGACAAAGTGTGATCTGCCGTTTACGGCAGTTGGTTACCGAAGACTGAACCTTGTTGAGCTGATCTCAGTAGTTCAGGGGATCTCGTAGATATTGATTAGAGTTCGATTTATAGGCTTTCATTAACAACTACTAAAACAGTCGACTCTGTCTACTCGTCACATCAGGGGCATATATTCAATACAATATCATGCATAGAAGACGCGAGGAACTCCGAGGACTATTGAGCTGACTGAACATATATACGATGTGAAAATACAACCGAGTTCTTCACTACAATGACATTAATAAAGAATTACCCAATAATGAATGAATCTGCGACTTTCTGACCAGAATAACAATAAAGGGATCGAGGGAGGACTAGGTACATATCTTCCGAAAGGTCCGACACAAAAATGTATCTCTACAGGGTCGAATGCTCTTACGACTATCGCAAGAGACTGCGCCATGAATACAACATGTGATAGTTTTATATATACTCTCCGATTTTAATTTTTCCTTAATGCCTTCGCTTCGAATACGACCTCAATGTTTGATACTCTTCATGTGATAAATTTCTCTTGAATTTTATTAAAAGTCTCTAGCTCTGTCTAGCAGGGTCCAGCTCAACCTTGTTCTTCGTAATAGTGTCAATCTCTTCCATTATCTCTGGTGTCAGCTTATCAAGAATCTTCAGCGAAGCAACAGTATCATCCAACTGCTCAGGTCGGCTGGCACCGGTGATAACACTGGTAACATTAGGATTCTTAAGACACCATGCAATACCAAGTTGAGCCTGGCTGATGCCCAGCTTATCAGCAATGGGCTTCAACTGCCGAACCTTGTCGATCTCCTCCTTCCAGTCATCAGTGCCAATGCGGCCGCGCATGAAGTCTGCGAAGTTGTCCTTGCTAGCTTCAAAACGGGAGTCTTTGGGTGGCTTGCCGTCAACTATGTCGTTGTACTTTCCACTGAGAACGCCCATTTTCAGGGGGGAGAATGAGGTGATGCCTAGGCCAGTGCGCTCATATAGGCGTTGAAATTGGCCTTCAACTCTGTCTCTGACGAGGATGTTGTAAAAGGGTTGCTCGGCGATAGGTCCAATCATTCTTAGATCACGAGCAATTCCGACCTGTTGTTGTGAGAATCCAGGCAGATTGTATAAAAGTGATGGTGACTTACAGCTTCGGCAATCTCATCAGCGGACCACTCTGACGTACCCCAGTAGAAAGCCTGGTGACTTTGTCAGCGCTGCTACTATCAGGCTTGGCGAATGCTATGCAAACCTTTCCGTTGTCAATCAGGTAGTTGAAGGCTCGGACAGTCTCCTCCATAGGAGTCAGTCTATCTGGCCGGTGAGCGTAGACAATGTCGACATAGTCGAGCTGAAGACGCTCCAATGAGGCGTCCAGACCCTCGATAATGTGCTTTCTCGAAAGCCCATGGTTGTTGACGAGAACCTCTCCATTAACGGCGCCCCAGTTGATCTCTGAGAAGCATTAGCATAAAGCTTCGAATATTTGGCGCATTTGAGGACTCACTTGTGCTAATGACCAAATCGCTGCGCTTCCACCCAAAGTGCTTAATAGCCTTTCCCATGACAATCTCAGCTTGGCCAGCGGTATAGTTCTCGGCTGTGTCAAAGAAGTTGATTCCAAGGTCGTAAGCCTTCTTCATGCAAGCAAATGCCTCCTCATCTTGAGCGTAACCTCCATAGGTCATCCAGCTACCAAGACCAATCGCAGAGACATGTAAACCGGATCTACCGAGACGACGGTAGATCATCCCAGTGTTTCTAGGTTCAGCCCAAGCCATTTTAACGATTTATGAGACCTTGGTGATGGGAAATTTGCGCGAAGTGAATGTTTCTTTACAACTTGGTCAGTATAAAATGGTGGAAACGGCTCGTCGCCGAATTGGGGTTGTGTAGCCGGAGAATATTTCGGAGATTGATTCGGAGCGGGGATGACTGACAGGATTGTTGATTGTTCTAGGAATCAGTGCCGCCAACAATTGGGAGGGACTTGTTTGTTGAGTTACGTTGAGTAGAGTCAGCAAATTTGAGGTACTGAAAAGTTGACTCATACGGCGAATGTCATAGAGCTTCATCAAGTCAGATATTCCGACTGTCTTGCTGTCATACCTGGGCTTCTGCCTTCCCCATCTGTATGTCTTGCAGCGGGGAATTGCAGTAGCTTAACAAGGGTACAATGGCGCAATACGGGGTCCTCGTTGCACCATAAGCCAGCGATAGAAGAATCTTCCAACCTTAGAGTGGATTTAGGCCTAATTTTGCCTTAAGACCGTAATCTCATCGATCCTTTACCTAAACTTAGGTTGGTGTCTCAATTATCTGCTGGACCTCGTCCTGCTCAGCAACATCGCGGGGCATCGACTCCAGTAGCATGCGAGTAAGCGGCGACGGCGATCGAACCAAGTAGCCGAGGTCTAGAGGTGGCCAGCAAATTTGAGAAGCTTGGCCCTCCATGAATTGATACGTTGGCATCGTGAGGTTCGGTTGTGCTGTCAAAAGCTCGGCAGTATCTTGAAAAGTCGATGCTAGATTTGCTTCAAACGCCACTGAATCACCCTCCGGTTCCAGCATGCGCCCTGAATTGAAGATTGCGTCCATTCGTATTGTGAGAAGTGAAAGAAGAGTACGATTGCCTCCCCGACAGGACGAAAGTATGTCGCGTAGTTGATGGAGTATTGGGCCAGATTGATCGTTTTGTATTGAGTGATCGCTCGCGATTGCATCAATTACTGCCGTAGCAATCTCAAATGTTTTGAATTCCTGCCCCGATTGTAAGCTTGCATCATATTATACTCGATCGACAATGAGACTCACCAGTGTCGGTCCATGAGACTCAAGAGCAGCTTTTGGAAGTTCAGAAACGAGACTCAAGAAGTCTTTGGCAATATTAATGGGATTCATAGAGGGTATGACTATCCCAAATCGAAGAGCCGCTCGCCATAACACAGCACGCATCCACTGTCTTGTAACAAACATATCTGCTCGTTGAACCTCGTTAATGGGACCCCAGTCGTCATTATCAGCCGAGTCGAGTAGCTTTTGCTGCAGAAGTTCCAGACAATTCTGCGCGACAGCAGCCATATTGGGTATATCCGAGTCCGCATCAATGTTGCGAAGTATCTCAAAGATGTTAGATTGATCAAAGACCCAGAACAGATGGACCAGTTTCAGAAACGCTGGGAGGACTTCAGCACGGTCATCAGCCCCTCCGAACCAAGGAAAGAGAATGTTTGGCTTGAGAACTATGGGGAGCTTGTGCAATAGAGCAACACCTCTGAGCGACACACATTAGCAAAAGATCCATCTCAAATCAAGATGCCTACCTTTCAGTGACAAACAGTAGCCAGAGGATCCGTCGCGAAACATGTTGGTCGGCTTCTGATAGCGAAGGATATGTAGACTCACGATCAAGCCTCAATATTTGTGCCTGCGTGATAGCTTCACGCAAGTACACAAGCGACTTTGTGCCTCCAGGCAAAGCGTTCTCATGGTAAATATGCAAGAAGAAGGAAATCCTTAAAGCATCCAACAGGCCCAGCTTCTCACTCAGCCCACTTGTTTCCGCTTCCTCTACACTGGGTCGCCATGCAGTGTCCAGTTTCAGTTGAGCAATTGCAGCAAGAGCCACAGCATTAGCAAGGCATCTCGCTGCACCGCCTTCACTGGGATTCTGTCGAATTTTGTTCCTTAGATCGGTTGCATCGACGATGGGCCAGATGGGGTACAGTCTTTCAGAGTAAACCTCTAGAATGTCAAGTAAACAAGCTACTTCATCAACAGGTGACGGTGACTTCTTGGCAATAGCTTGATCTGGACTTGAGGTATCGCTCTTTGCTCCATCCCCTTGGCGTCTTCGCTCAATCTTATCCAGCGTTCTTGGTCTCAATCCTCGCGGCCCTCTCGTCCCCTGTGAACGATTGAAGGTACATTCTATGCCTGATGCCTCACACGCTGTACAGGGGGGCGTTTCTGAGCAGCGGATCTTTCGAATCTTGCATGAATCGCAGGCTCGTCTCGCGAGCTTCTGACGAGAACTCGGAGTGTTTTTCGGAGGTCGTGGAGGTGGGGTCATGGCTCAGAGGTAGAATTGCTAGATGGGAGTCAGAAGGATCACCATTGACCAGTGAAAAAGAACGAAAGTGCGGCAAATGAGAAGACTCTGCAGAAGTGAATTGTTTCTGTGCTACTTTTGGTGCAAATGACGTGCTGATCCGTTGTGATCTCGCCTTCCAGGACCCCTGTCTACCCCGGATTTTGATGCCCTTCTAAGCCTCGGTAGCTCCCCCGCCATTCTCCGACGAGATTGCCCCAGCATCTGTGTTCCCCTCTCCTCTTTTAGAGCTTAGACAGTCTGGCTCTTACAGCGGGCGTCAGTCCTGGCTCGTCGTTCCTGCCCTGTATCATGAACTAGCTTAAATGAACCACTTAGGTAATCAAATGTAACTAACAGGTAAGTTCGACCATCGGCTCCCTCTCAACAGGAGCAGGGACTTCGGGTACCAGTAGGAGCGAGGGAGCGGCGACTGTAGGCCAGACGGTTTCAACGTTTTCGTCCCATTGCTTCCAGGACGCATCTTCTTCAGATAAAGACAGCAATGGAGTAGCCATCTTTCTTCAGGTAAATTTGGTGTGAATGTCTAGCGCTTCAATATGTCAAAGACATGGGAACTCGTATGAAGGTTGGGATATCGAGGTTGGAAAAATGCCGTAGCGACCGGCCAATATCTTGATTTCGGTTTTGTGTGCGCTTCTTCTGCCTATGACACTAAATCATGCCCAAATAATTTCTCCTGTCGTGAGGACGGAGGGGGCTGCTGGGCAGGTTACCAGTGGAGAACTTGGGAGGAACGTTAATTCTCGGAAGGCGCGACTCGGACACTAAATAGAATCGGAAGATGATTATAACCACAACATAGGTAGTTCGAACTATGATCATTATCTAGTAGTGTACTCCAGACCATTTATGGGTTTTATAATATTTGTCAAATTTTAACTGAGTTTATTAATGCTCAATGGGAGATGTGTCTTCCTCGCATGGCAAGTGTGAGGCAATGGCAGGCAGAATATGGGAAGGATATATTGCTGAAAAGAGGTATAGAACTAGAAACTCTTCCTCAACGGAAGTAACTACCTACCTGACTAGCAGGTACCCATGAAACATCAAACTGCCAGCCTTGTCTTTATCGAGAAACTCAACAAACTCAACAAACTTCACACCTTCATGGACCTTCATCACCACAACACAGCAGTCTCTAGATATCATCATCCTCATCAGTAACCTTCTCCGCCAGCATAAATCTACTCTTTCCAGTCTTCTCGTCAACCTCATGCTCAATAGCAAGCTTCTGCAGGTGGCCAAGAATGTTCTCAAGCTTGGTGTCCTTCTTTTTGCGATCTTTCCTACCGAGATTATCCAACCAAGACAGCTTATTGAGAACGAAGTAAACGATAGCGATGACAACGGTCACACCGAAAGAGTAAAGCCAGACTATCACAACAGTCACGATGTCGACCCAGCCATTGCTGCTCTGCTTGAAGTTCGACTCAGGGTGGGAGATCTCGCCCCTACCGGACATCCAGCCAAAGAGGCAAAACAGGGTAGCTAGGACATCGACGCCGAGAATGGCGAACACGAGTTGCCATGATGGCCAGGTCTTTCCGCCTCGTGTGACAAAGATGAGCCAGTTCTCTGTGAGGGCGACTTCGAGGAAGAGGATCTCTTGAATGGAACCGAAGTTCTGAACGAAGCCCCCATTGGGTAGAAATAAAGCACCTCTCAATACCCAAGTGGCGAGAGCTAGAAGGATCCCAAGAATCACACTCATAACCCACTGTTACAATGTTAGTATTCGTCATCAACTGATAGGGCATTCCCTCAACACGACGCATCACCAGCCGAGGGTAATCGTCTTCTGAAATGCCGATCTGGAGTTATCAAAGCTAGGTATAAAAAACTTACAATCTTCGGTACTGTCATTGCGTTAGCTTTTGTCATCAACCCCAAAACCAAACAGCACTAGCCATTGAGGAGAATCACAACTTCCAAATTATGAAACCTACTTACATTGCCACTCTACAGGTCTTGGTTCCCAATGAGCATTATCGTAAGCAACTGCAACCGTTGCTAAATCCGCAAAAAGTGCAAGAAATACTATCAGGTCGACGCGAATGGTTTCGTTGATGATGACCATGGAAAGCGTCAAATAGATTTCCAGGTGGAGACAGAGCGCAATACGGTATTGAATATACGCTTTCATTCTTTGGAAGATTTGCCGAGCGGTTTTGATAGCCAAAACGATGGTGCTTAGGCCGGGAGCGAGGAAAACGATATCTGCTGCAGCTTGGGCAGCTTCTGAAGCACCCTCAACAGCAATACCACAATCCGCTTTCTTCAGGGAAGGAGCATCATTAACACCATCACCAGTCATTGCCGTGAGATGGCCTCTTTGCTGGAGCATTTCGACGACCGTGTACTTATGCTCTGGGAACACTTCCGCAAAGCCATCTGCTCGCTCGACGAAGTCGTGCTGTACACTTCCGGATAGACCACCATGGATGAGTCTCTCAGAGTTATATACTTTTGTTCCGAGGGACAGCATTTTGCAGGTTTCCTTTGCAATGGCTATGGCATCTCCCGTCAACATCTTGACAGGGACTCCAAGATGACCTGCCTCGATGATTGTCTGGGCTGTGTCCTCTCGAGGAGGATCAAACATGGATAGCAAACCCAAAATGACCCAGGGACCATCGTTCTTTTTGTAAGCGACACCAAGCGAACGGAATCCTCTTCGGGCAAAATCCTGGGCTTTTTCTTTGTAGATTCGGCTTTCATCCTCCGAGCCTGAAGCCAGTTTCAGTACCGCTTTAGGGGCTCCCTTGACACACCAGAACCTGTCATTCCCGAGGCGGCAAACCGCAGTGATGCGTTTAGAGACGGGGTCGAAAGGCGTGAACGACTCGGTCACCCATCCCTGCTTGAGAATCTCTCGCGCTTCGGGGTAACGCTTGAGAGTAAGGATGGTGACTTTGTCGATTGGGTCTAATGTTCTGAGATTGTGACTAGAAGCCAGAGCTGCGACTGCCATCATCCAATTAACATCCTGGCCTTCTGCCAGCCAAGGATCGCGAATCGATAGCTTGTTTGCAGTCAATGTGCCAGTCTTGTCAGAACAGAGAATGTCGACGCCAGCAAGAGATTCAATAGCGGTAAGCTTTTGAACAATGGCTTTTTGCTTGGCGAGATAGGCTGCTCCAACGGCGAGGGTCGTGGTTGTCACCACTGGAAGACCAACGGGAACACCTTTGGATCGACTGTTAGCCAATTTACTCTGTGATAATGGAGTTAGGGTTTATTTGGGACCTACCAATGATGAGGAGAACAAGAGCATAATGAAGAAGATTCTGCGATCCAGGCTCCGTCATTCCAATGTGGTGGAAGAATCCTCCGATCCAGGCTATGAGGATCCAGAACATAACGAGAACGAGAAGCGAGGTTCCAATGTTGTTCATGATAGCCTTGAAGTGGCCTTGATCCTTGGCTCCCTGCACAAGGTCTGCAGTGCGGCCGACGAAAGACTCTTTAGCAGTGGTTTGAACAAGGGCAAAGGCCTTGCCTCTTTTGCAGCCAGTAGTATAGTAGACCATATCGCCAAGATACTTCTCGACAGCAAGCGACTCGCCAGTAATAGCAGACTGATCAATGGCTGCGAGAGGACGGCTTCGATAGTCGTGTGGCTCCTGCTCATGACTGTGTTGATGGGCATCATGTTCTGTTGATGTGTCATGATCTTGTTCTTTGTCTGCACCATCAGCAAATTCATCTTCCTCGTCGCTACGGTCGAGTTTATCTTCGGCTCGGAGACGTTTGTACAATTCAAAGTCTTCGGGACGTGTATAGTCGCAAATAAGACGAGCATCTGCAGCGACGGTACCGCCTTCTTGAACAATGAGCTAGGACATTAATCAGCAAGTCTGATGGTTTCAAGAAGGAACCACTTACGATGTCTCCTGGAACGAGTTCTCGTGCCAAAATTTCTTGTTCGTTGCTGTCGCGTATGACTGTGCATCGCATTGCGATATCACCCTTGAGACTAGCAACAACATCTGCGGCCTGCTTCTCCTGGTAGAACCCGACGAAGGCGTTGAGCATAAGAATACCGACGATGACACCGAAGTCCACCCAATCCCCGAGACCGACTGCGAGAAGGGCCGCGACCTCCATAACTGCAATGCGATGATCAGTAAGTGAGCCCCTCAGAGGGACGGCAGAATGGCTTACCATAAAGAATTGGACCGGTAAAGAAACCAAGAAACTTGGCAAACATATTCTCCTTCTCAGAAACCAATTCGTTCCATCCTGTTACCTGCCTTCGTCTCTCAACTTCATCCGACGCAAGACCAGTCGTGAGATCCGTCTCAAGCCAAGCATCAGGAGTACCCTTCTTAGCAGGAGGCTCCTCCTGAGCATCGACACCACTGCCAAACTGCCACCAATGCTTCTTCTTGACCTTCCCATCACGATCATCAGTTGCGCGACGACGATCTTCGCGATAGTTGCTGATGTAGTGATCCAGGGCAGGATACTCGCCGAGACTATCGTCTACAATGCTGGCGGCTCTTCCGCCCCTAGAAGCGCGGGAGGCTCGCCGGCCAGCGTTGGATTCCAGGTCATCGTTGTTGTTCTTGCGACGACGGAATAGTTTAGACATTGATGATATCGTTCAAGCAGATTATGATGGTATAGAGGATAATTAGGGTCACAAGATCTACGTGTACACACTTGTCTTGAGAACAGGATGCAAACACACACTCCAACACTTTCTTTCCAGGCGCAACGAGCTGTTATTTATTGCTTTTCGCATTTTCTATGAGCGCATAGCTTACTGCCTTTTACGGATAGCTCTCATCTTTGTAGCGTTGCAACCCGTTCACTGCAACCTCGCGTTCGCGAACATGAATATTGACCGACTTCCTGTGACTCTTGAGCGTTATTTTCCAGAAGCTCCCGTGTGATCCGGAAGGCAGATCTGCATCGCTAGAGCCTAGAAGCAATTCTTAGAGGGTTGCGTGCCAGGATGATTCTGTCACCAATAACACAATTTCCGTGAAGATGTACAATAAACAATGAGGGATTAAGAATTGAGTTTCTGGGTATTTCATTAAAGCCGGGCGATGGGTGCATAACTATGACGACCTTCAGGTGCCGCATAGCCGTTGTCAATTCGTGATCTCGGTTCTGACGGATGTGATATTCGACAACTTGGATACATTATATAGTGTAGCCTCAACCCCGCGAAACTGTGAAAGGTACAATTAGCCGTTGTATATTTGGGGTCATGCGGAGAGATTTGTCGGCCAAAATGCCTGCCGAGTCGGCAACCCCCAGTGACCAATTCCTTGTTTTCGGAAATCGAGACTAGAGCTGAAGAGTAAGCTCTTGGGGTCTTCTAACAAACGGACTCAGCTAAAACTTCCTGGTAGACCCTGATTTCAGAGGTGGAAGCATTTCCATGGAGGTGCACTTCACCGACCAATGTCACATCATGTTACGGGGTTGGTTTGGTTGGTAAACATGGTGTCGAATTGGCAGAAAACAACGGACCCAGTAGCTTTTTGCCTATTGTAGCCATAAGTCGCGTGCTAGTTCAACAGACCCCGAATTCCAAGTCTTTCTTGCTCTCCTATGCCGTTCCATGTACATTATTATGAGTCGTCGACTGGAGGTGAAACGATCTGATCAGAACATCTCCCTTATCGAGTCATGGTACTGAGGCCGCCCGTATGCTTCATGTTGACATTGCTACAAGGATATCTGACTGTTCACTGAGCCTCCGATGTGCGATAGCATCACTCACATTTCCTTGATCTATTCTTCGGTCGTTTCAAGATCGAGCTGACCGACACGACTCTTGATACCATCCCAGCCATTGAGTCGAGAAGTTGGGTGCACACTGCGGAATTGGTTAGCCTCTTCAAATATCATATTATTGTCATATCATGACTTACTATTTGCACGGTTGAATTCTGCAACATCAATCCAAAGAGTGACACAACAAACTTTGATAGACCAAGTCCTCAGGCTCAATAATCTCGTATATGGCAGGGGCCTTGGGCCTTGATGTTGACACCAGCCTTGTGGGTGAATACACAGAATTCAGTGAAGGGTTGTTGAAAGGAACGTTGATATAGTGAAGAGAGTCAAGGCCAGCTTCTCTCAACAGCCTGGACGACAGTTGTCAATGGTCTTGAGTTGATGGAGCTTGTATTTGGAAAGGATGCGGTCTCTGCTGATGGTCATCATGCAGGAAATCTAGAGTTCGGGTCAGACATCATTCAGTTTGTAAGGAGAGTTTCCAACATACAAGATCTCTGAGAGGGCACATTCCCATTAGTCTCCAATACCAACGACAGATGTTAACTTCTGGGCAACATGTGAGTATTGAAGCCATTAATGCTGCCCCGTCGTCTGGAGTCCATGTAAGTATCCTAGGTATAACTCCCAGTCACTTCTCGTTCCACGAAGTGGAATACATGAGCACCGATCTCGATGGCACGAACGTGTTCTGTAAATGATTAGCAGACCATCCAAGGCATGACTTTTAGTAACATACCGCCACAGCATATACTGTGTCGTTGTGGAACTGGACCACACCAGCCAAACCTCACGCCATGCATGTTCGTGGTAGCGCATACGTGTACTTCAATATCAGTCTACAGCCTTGAAGGGTTCTCGCGAGGCCCTGAGAACCCAGCGGGTGAAACACTGAAGAACTCGCAACATCGCCCACGTAAACCTATCTGACGGCAAGTGTCGATAACACCAATTCGGGTGTTGCTACCAGCACGGGAGATGGAGAGCAAGTCGACAAAATCAGGACTTCGCCTTTGTTAACACAATGCCCGGCCAACATCAGCCGACTCCTTCAAAGCTTCGCCGAGCATCCCGTCAAGAGGCTTCTTGCGATGGCGCCTTAAGGTCACACTGATGATCGGCCACAGTCCACACCTTTACTTTCGCTTCGGAACCTCGCCATGGCTGTCGGCGGCATATGTCTAGGCTGGGACGAGAATGCTGATCAGCCACTGTATTGAAACAGTCGACTGGACGAGCAATGAATCGCACTCATCAGAGAGAGTTTGGTGATTCGGCTTGAGCAAGGGGAATTGCAGCTGAACCTCGGATAAAATGAGCATATCAAACTTGTTGTTCCAGTCCCCAAGAGGCACCATAAAGACACAATCGCCTGTGCTTGTTCGATAGTGAGCTTGCAGGCGTGAAGTTAGGCATGCGCTTGCTAAAAGAGTCGCTGGGTTCCCATAAGAGAGCCGTCCATGGTCACAACACAGTGGAAGTTCGCTTCGCATTAGATACTGAAGGTTGTAATAAAACAACAAGCTGGTATTGAACAGCAACAAAGCATTTGCTGGCCCAAGACATAATGACGCCATACTTTTGCAATGCTGGGCACTCACATATTCACTAGAAAATAGCTGGATAAACAAACGATTCAAGCTCAATAAACTGTATATAAATCATACTATCAGAATGTTAGCGGACAAATATTACCAAAGCCTAGGGGCCGAATCCATACTTTCACAATAACGCTCTACATATCCAACAGAACAAGTCCAAGAGAAAGAGCCGCGGGAGCGGCTTGGATATAGAGAATCTTCTTGTTGGCGGTGAGACCGCCATATGCACCCGCAACCAAGACACAGCCGTTGAAGAAGATCTGAAGCTGCTTCGAGAACTCAGGATTCGGGTGAAGAAGCGACCAAATCAGTCCAGCGGACAAGAAGCCGTTGTAGAGGCCCTGGTTGGCAGCCATTGTCTTGGTCTGCTCAGCGAATTCGGGTGTGAGTCTGAAAGCCTTTCTTCCACGAGGCTTCGTCCAAAGAAACATCTCCAGAACCAGGATGTAGCTGTGCAAAGCGCCGACGAGGCCGCTGGCAGTGAGTCCGATGACGCCCATTTTGACTATTTTTATTCAAGAATGATGTTTTTAAGAATGAGAAATGCGTGAGATGAGGCAGTTGAGATAAAATGAGAGGAATTGGATAGGAATTAAGCTTTAAGACAAAGTTGGCGATATGCCTTAAACATGCTTAATTTGATGACTAATAAAGACCAGGCAATCGCGAAAAAATGTCATTGCGCTCGCATTTTCATCCGCGTTTGGGATTCTTGGCCGAAGACAGCGGGAATAGCGACTGAAACCAGTAACGACTTGAACTCTAAATCTAAAAAGCGTTGCTGTGGAACGGCAGTTCTCGCAGTCACAAAAGGGTTTTACAACAGTGGCACCACAGAAGACCTTGCTATAAATGTGTGCAATATATCCAATACGTAACCATTCTCAGGCCTTGAAGAAATCAACTGCTTAATATACAGCATATACATATGCTGAAGAATACTAACTCGACCCAATCACCACAATACTCCTAGTCATCCTCTCAGTAAGCAAAGCGGAAATCAAGTCGCTTGTTTCCATCAATCTCTCGCTGTTCCTTGTCCGTCTGATATTCGAGCTTCTGCTCCGGTGTCATCTGTTCCCACTGTTCGATCTTCTTCTTGTTGAGGTGGATGAGCCAGAATCGCTGGGCGAGGAAGGCCACGACAGAGAGGCACAGGATCGAAATGAGCACCTTGTTACCGTTCTTGTAGTAAGGAGCATCCCATTTGCGGTAGATCTGGGAGCTTGTAACGCTTCCCCTGTTTTCTGTTAGTATTTGTTTGTTAAACGGACCAGGGTGGAACTCACATTTGAACGATGACGTTATATGTAGCTGCAGCAATGGCTCGCTTCTTAACATCAAAAGAGTTCTCGGATATCCAAGAAGAAACCAGAGGATGGAAGTAGGGATATCCAGAGATTAGAGTAATGATAGAGAATCGTCCCCATTCTCGGCCCTCATCAGGAAGAGTGAGAAGCGCTGTAAGAAGAGGAAGTGACCAGATCTCTCCGAACAGACAGTGGAACGTCCTCTCGTTAAAGTACTCAGAACTGTATGCCAGCGCAAGCATAGTGATGATCTGGAGTGCAGCGGAGGGTGCAGTGAGCAGGTTGCTAGCCAAGGTACTGAACTTTCCAACTCGTTTAAGTGTAAGAGTCAAATAAGCCTGAACAGGCGCGGCAGGAATGTAGGCAACGAGACCAATAAAGTAAAGACCCCAGAGCGAAGGGTCTGACCATGCGTTCTTGACATCCTGCCATGTAGCAGGCTCCTTCAGTGCCGTGAGACCCTTGGCAGGATCATCTCGAAGGATACGGTTGATCATGATGACCTCCTCACGTTCAGTATACCAAGACTTTCGCCAGATGAGAGACTTGGTGCCGGTAGGCGAAGTAGGAAGATAGGCCATGGAGACGAGACCAATGACCACGGTAAGAAGACCTTCAAGGAGGAGAAGCCAAAACCAACCGGGGTGGCCGTTGACGCCTCGCATCTCAATCAATCCAGCAGCAAGGAGAGCAGAGATGACACGGGCGATGTTGAGAGTTGACCAGAAAGCGGCGAGTCGAATAGACAGCTCCTTCGAGGTGTAGAAATATGTCGCCATGAGAATAACACCGGGGATGAAACCACCCTCAAAGGTGCCGATCAGAGCACGGGTAACGTAAAAAGCAGCTCGTCCAGTCATGAAGGCTTGGAAGGTTGAGACAAGACCCCAGCAGACCATGAGCGTGGGAAGAACATGCTTGAAGCCATATCGCTTGGTGAGGAATTGGACTGGGAATTCAGCCAGCAAGAAGCAAAGGACTTGGATGGTTGTTCCGTTGTTGTAATCGTCGGTGGTCAATCCGAGATCAGTCAAGAGGTCATCAGCGAGCGCGTTGGAGATGTTTCCTCGATCCAATTGCAGACCAAAGAACTATATCGTGTAAGTCAATTTCATCACCAATTGAGTAAAAATACATACCATAAGACACAACCAAGACAAAAGCTTGAGATCAGTCTTTCGTACAGCCCGTCTCTCCTCTTCAGGAGTCCATGTAGCCGAGGGATCCCACCGATGGCCGCCTTCGTAGTCGGCATGAGGCGGCAAAGCGTCTGACAATTGCTCTCGGCCAACTCCGACTTGCGTCTTGGTGATTTCCACCGACACGCGCTGAGCAACTGCCGAGCTCGTCTCGATATCCGGATTGCCCATGGTAAACAAAGAATCTCACTCAATGAGTTTTGGTAACTATTAAGAGGCTCAATTGAGGTGATCGTCGCTGAGGAATGATCCCAAAGCTTGGGTTCTCGGTCAGATATATAAGAGACATCTACAGTTTGACCATGGATATAGTTTATCGTCGGAGACTCTTTCGGTAGGTAGTATACACAATAGTCCCCTTGGTGGGTGGCTCGATCGCGCACGCCATAAGGACATGAAGCCAGATCTGGTAACACTCAATTCTCACAGTCAAGGGCCATGATCCGCCAAGGGTTCTCCAGGTGAGATGCAACAGGTGGATTAGGAACTCAGAGCATCATGCAGTGACCACCTGACAGGGCATTTGTAGAAATTACGGCCACAAGATTGGTCCAAACCCCTCGTTAGAGCTGGGGTAGATTCTCCGAGAAATTCTCCTCTCTCAAGCATGCCATCATTAGTCCCGATGTCGTCTTTGTGGGGGGAAATGATTCGGCATTGTACGTTTGGCCTGTAACGGTCTGAAGATTCCATTCTTGGTTAGACTCATTCCCGTCATGCTGGGCCCTTGTTATTTATCAATGGGTGGTTATCCTCCGAAAGAGTCTCCGGCTTGGATACAGCTTCACATAATTGTCACTGTTGGCCCTCGTTTTCTTATCAGTTGAGAAATATTGTTCAAACTCAAGCACATATTGCATCATGCCTTCTGCTGCGCCCGAGACCGTTTCTAGCAATATCGTCGGCGGAGATGTCCAAAGCCGTCCACGTCTATCAGAACCCTTGACTTACACGGGTAGTCTTGATGACATTCCTCAGCTTGACGTCACCCCGGTCATCGGTCGTGAGTACAATGGTCTTCAAATTCGAGACCTCTTGAAATGGGATGAGAGACACATCCGTGACCTTGCAGTCACTATTTCTCAGCGAGGTGTTGTCTTTCTGAAGAACCAGGATGTCACTCCTCAAGAGATGAAGGAATTTATGCTGCGGCTTACAGAGGTTGCTGGATGCCCTACTAGCTCAGGTCTGCATGTGCACCCTTTGACTGAAGAGGGTAGTGAGTTGGGTGATCAGATCAGTGTTATCTCAAGT
Organism: Fusarium oxysporum f. sp. lycopersici 4287; assembly: GCF_000149955.1. NCBI lineage: Eukaryota > Fungi > Ascomycota > Sordariomycetes > Hypocreales > Nectriaceae > Fusarium > Fusarium oxysporum. The sequence continues at coordinate 2,620,645 of NC_030993.1, forward strand.
GAGAAGCAGAAGAAGGGGGGTGGTTTGACACATCAGCTCAGCGATGTAAGCCGATATGCATCTGCTGGGTGGCACAGCGATATCACCTTTGAAAAGGTACCCTCAGACTATGCTATGCTCAAGATACACACTCTACCTAAGACAGGTGGTGATACGGTATGTCTTTGCCACTCAGAGGTTCAAACAACCCGTGTTGCTTGGTTCTGTTCTTCTCGGCCACCTACATCTTGCTAATTTGGAACAGCTTTGGGCATCCGGATATGAGGTCTACGATAGACTCTCAGACCCCATGAAGAAGTTCCTCGAAGGATTGACCGCGACTCACGATGCCAGCTTCTTCCACGACGAGGCACGACGCCTGGGCAACCCAATCCGCAAGGACATCCGTGGCTCTCCTCTAAATCAAGGCGAGAACCTCACATCTGTCCATCCTCTTATCCGAACAAACCCAGTCACAGGCTGGAAGTCAGTGTTTGTCAACAAGGGCTTCACCAAGCGCATTAATGGATTGTCAAAAGATGAGAGCGATACACTACTGGCGTACCTCTTCAACCTAGTGACACAGAACCACGATGCCCAGGTCCGGTACCGTTGGAGCAAGAATGATCTTGCGATTTGGGATAATAGATCAACTTTCCACTGCGCGACATATGACTATGAGGAAGCGAGAGCTGGAGATCGAGTTTGTAGTCTTGGCGAAGCGCCTTATCTTGATCTGAATAGCAAGAGTCGCAGGGAGGCACTCGGTATCTGATAATACCGGCTTATGTGTAAAATTGAACGAAGAATGTGTAATGTCACCACATAGTGTCGTCGTCTCTAGTGATAATAAGCGTATCATGACTGCTCTGTTAGTAGGCCTTGGGGTGGGTTAAAAGACATCCATGATAGTCTTGCAGAAATAAACTGCTATAGGTAGTTGAAGGGTCGGCCAAGTTTATACTGAACTGCAGTAAATTCAGGTAAACTCAACTAAGTCTTTTTGTCACTTGGGACTAAAGTCTTAAAGTTTTAGGTAAATGATGATGAAGAGGTCTAAGTTGAGACGAGAATTTGATGACTTGATCAATCTATTTTAGTGCTCGTTAGCGATTAATAGGCATGGCCCAAGCTTTTTTATCCAAGGGTGTGGTCCAGTCTGCACGAAATCTTCCGAATCACACTCAATGTGTTTCTTCGAGGGCAATTGCAACCCTGTTTCCATTTTCAGGGTGCAATGAGATTATTTTCGCTTTGCTGGTGACTATGAAGAATTCATTGATATCTTCAATGCGGCGGGCTCTTTGCCTGCCGTTCAGTGCTCCTACTCCTGCTCCCGCTGCTCCTCCAGGTCGTTCAGCGCTGACGAAGCCCGGAGGTTACGATGCCGACCTGCCGATGATCCGTCGCACCTTCCATTCAGGACCCCTCCCCCGCATCAGCTCAAGAGCTAGAGCCTCAACTTACGGGTCAGCTCCTTCTATAACAACACCATATCAACCTCTTCACCGCTCTCAATTACATTACTTTCTCTCCTCTACCTTTACCACAGCTTCTTCCTCTCGATCGGTTCTCACTCAACCTCTCCACAACTCAAAAGTCTCTTCTCTCGTCCCTCGTCAGCAGCAGCGTAACTGCTCTTGTCGACGAGCCATGTATCGCAACGGAAACGATGTCGCTAGCGCGAGTCTCGACATTCGTCGTGGACGCGAAGTGCTTCCCAAAAATGTCAAGCCTCTGCACTACGATCTCACCCTCGAGCCAAACTTCGAGACCTTCAAGTATGAAGGTACCGTCATTATCGACTTCGATGTCGTCGAAGATTCAACCTCTATTGCCCTGAACACGGTCGAAATTGATATCCACGAGACACTTGTTGAAGCCAATGGTGCCACTATTAGCTCCTCGCCTACCCTCGATTACAACAAGGATACCCAAACCACCACCGTTACCTTCGATAAGACGATTCCCGCTGGCCAAAAGGCGAGGTTGACTCAACGTTTCACCGGTACTCTCAACGATGACATGGCAGGTTTCTACAGGTCATCATACAAGGACGAAGATGGCAACACCAAATACCTTGCTACCACCCAGTTCGAGGCCACCGATGCTCGCCGCGCATTCCCTTGCCTGGACGAGCCAGCTCTGAAAGCGACATTCACCGTAACACTCATTGCTGACAAGGATCTGGTATGCTTGGGTAACATGGATGTCGCTTCTGAGAAAGAAGTCGACTCCAAGGTTACAGGCAAGAAGCGCAAGGCCATTACCTATAACAAGACTCCCATCATGTCTACCTACCTTCTGGCTTTCGTCATTGGTGACCTCAAGAACTACGAGACCAACAACTTTCGAGTCCCTATCCGAGTATGGTGTACTCCCGATCAAGACCTTGACCATGCCGTCTTTTCCGCCGAGCTAGCTGCTCGAACACTCGAGTTCTACGAGCAGCAATTTGGCAGCCAATATCCTCTTCCCAAGATGGACATGGTTGCTGTGCCTGACTTTGCTGCTGGAGCCATGGAGAACTGGGGTCTCATCACATATCGAGTCGTTGATCTTCTATTGGATGAAAAGACCAGCAGCGCCGTCACCAAGAAGCGCGTGGCCGAGGTCGTTCAACATGAACTGGCTCATCAATGGTTCGGCAACTTGGTCACAATGGACTTCTGGGATGGCCTGTGGCTCAAGGAAGGTTTTGCAACATGGATGTCTTGGTATTCTTCTAACGCCTTCTACCCCGAGTGGAGGATTTGGGAGGGTTATGTTACTGAGGATCTCCGATCTGCCCTCGGTCTCGACTCTCTGCGCAGCTCTCACCCTATTGAAGTGCCTGTCAAGCGTGCTGATGAGGTCAACCAAATCTTCGATGCTATCTCATATGAGAAGGGTTCTTGTGTCCTGCGCATGATCTCAAAATACTTGGGCGAGGACGTCTTTCTGAAGGGTATCCGAATCTACCTCGATAGACATGCATACAGCAACACTGAGACCACAGACCTTTGGGCCGCTCTCAGTGAGGCCAGTGGTAAGGATGTTGAGCGCGTTGCTGACATCTGGACCAAGAAGGTCGGTTACCCAGTCGTAGCAGTCACAGAAGACGAAGGCAAGGGCACAATCCATGTCAAGCAGAACCGGTTCCTTAGAACGGCCGATGTCAAGCCTGAGGAGGATGAAGTCCTTTACCCCGTCTTCCTCAACCTTCGAACTAAGGACGGTATCCAGGAAGATCTGGCACTCAACACACGTGAGGCCGACTTCAAGGTGCCTGACTTTGACTTCTACAAGATCAACTCTGGCCATTCTGGTATCTACCGTACATCTTATACTAGCGAGCGACTTCAAAAGCTTGGTCAAAACGCCAAGGCGGGTCTCTTGGGTGTTGAAGATAGGGCCGGAATGATTGCAGATGCCGGTGCCCTTGCCGCTGCTGGTTACCAGAAGACATCTGGCTTGCTGTCGCTCCTCCAAGAATTTGACTCCGAAGACGAGTTCATTGTCTGGGATGAGATCACTCTCCGTGTCGGATCTCTCCGTGATGCTTGGATCTTTGAAGATGATGATGTCAATGAGGCTCTCAAGACTTTCCAGAGGGATCTGGTCAGCAAGAAGGCTAACGAGATCGGTTGGGATATTTCTGACAAGGATGACTTCACTGCCCAAAGAATGAAGGCCCTTATGTTCGGCAAGGCCGCCATTGTCGAGGACGAGCCTACCAAGAAGGCCGCTTTCGACTTGTTCGAGAAGTTCATCAATGGTGATCGAGATGCCGTACAGCCCAACTTGCGACCTAGTGTTTTCGCTGTTGTGGTTACATATGGAGGCGAGAAGGAGTATAATGATATTTTGAAAGAATATGAGACTGCCAAGCAAAGCAGTGAGCGAAACACTGCTCTCCGGTCACTTGGTTTTGCAAAGGATGCTGCTCTTATCAAGCGAACTCTGGAGTACACTCTGAGCGATAATGTCAAGACCCAGGATATCTACATGCCTCTCAGCGGTCTCCGCGCTCACAAGGAGGGTATCTTGGCTCTTTGGGGATGGGTCAAGGACAACTGGGACGTTCTCACCAAGCGACTCCCACCTGGCATGTCACTCCTTGGCGATATGGTCGCCATTTCTACAAGCTCTCTCACACAGAAGGACCAGATTTCCGATGTGAAGACTTTCTTTGAGCAGAAGGGCACCAAGGGATTCGACCTTGAGCTGGCCCAGAGTCTTGATTCTATGACCGCCAAGCAAAACTGGCTCGCAAGGGATAAGGAGGATGTCAAGGAGTGGCTACGCAAGAATAAATACCTGTAAATTAGTTGCATAAAGAATGAGACAAGATGCTCAAGCATGGTTGCACCTGCATGAATGAGCAAGTTCAAATAAGTAACCATCTTTACGACTTTTATGCTATATGCTTGTGCTACGCTGATACATGGTCTTTCCTCATGTAGGAATGCTGAAGAGGCGCTGCAGAAAGTGCTTCAAAATCGTTTCTATGCAATGATAGAAGTTGAGGATGTTGGCTGTGTGCGTAGTTATCTCGAGAAAGGTATAGTTGGTCAGCACCGCATCACATTAATAGCAACAGTGATGCAAGATTTCTTTGTTCGTCTATTATACATGTACAGATATACAGTCATACATCACCTCTGTTCATACAACTCACATGAACTTTTAAGCCTTACCAGTCAGCCAATCCCTTTCCTTATTCTTCCCATATTTCCCTGTGCCAGTAACAGGCAGATCTCGCTTTTGCAACTCCTCCTCAATAATCTTCCAGCGACCAACAGCAACCTCACGGTCAATAGGTGTGACTCTCCTGTTGTGCACCTTGACGTTAGGAAGTGCGAACAGGGCCTTCTGATCCTCAAGAACCTCGGCGAGCTTCTTGCCCCGCTTGGCGAATGTTAGGGCTACAGTGATGAGCTCTTGTGGTGTGCGGGCGGCGGCGACCTTGACGTCGGGAATGAAATGGCCTGTGAGTTGGTAGATACGCTTGCGGATCTGCATATTGTCAGTACAAATCACATCTGGGAAGAGGTGGGACGCATACAGCAAACTTGAGGTGGTCATCGTCAAGAGTGGCGGTCTTCCATGAGGGGTCCAGAGCATTAACCATCTGCTGAGCCTCCTCAGGAGAAATCTCAACCTTTTCCTCAACCTCTCCGGGCCTGACATTCTTCAACTTCTCAGTGACAACACTCCAATGAGTGCTGAGAAGAGGCTTTCCATCCTTAAATCGAATTCCCACAGACAATGTTCGGTCCAGGTGGGCCCTGTCACCAAAAGGCCACTTCTTTACCGCGTATTCCTCAAGAAGTCCTCGCTGCTGGTATGAAAGTGACTCGACCAGAGCTTGACGTACGTAAATCTCCATAACTGCTTGATCCTCTACTCGGTTTGCGCTGCCGAAGCCTTGGAATTCGCTCTCCTCACCCCAGTGACCTGGTTGGTCCCACCATGTCTTGACAGGTGAAATCTCCCCCAGATCATCAATTGAAGTCGCGGGTGTATATTCAGTGTCAACAGACTCGACTTCCTTCTCGGTCATGGCTTCGGAATGGCTTGGAGGTAGCACGAGACGAGTGGTGCGCACAGGGTAGGGTCTGCGGTCGACATTTGACAGGTCCAAGGCCTCCTCTGGCAAGTTTGATGCCTGTTCTGGTTCCACTCTCTCTTGATAAGGATCATCGCCTCCAGGAGCTTCACCCTTCCACAGCTTACCTCGGAGCCATTCGGCCTTGCGACCAGCTGCGTGGACGGGGGTTGTTGAGAAGGCGACGCGGGCAACGAAGGGGACTCGGTTGACGGGGACGACTGTCGATGGAAGAGAGGCTAGAGCCCCTACCCGCGGTATTCGAGGCATTTTGACGTGACGAATCGGCGGACTGAGAGAAAGCCGAAAGAAGTCGTGATGATGGGACGGTTAGAGACCGACTTCAATATGGAACTTTTTACAGCGTGGTTCTATTGGCCAATGGGAGTTTACGAGGCTGAAGTGGATACTCTGATTTGGCCCACTTGTTGTCAACTATCGATAGCCTCAAGTGATTGACGTGCGACCTCCATGATCGATAAGACATTATCTACAGCCCAAATTAGCCGTAATGGCACGAATATCTCTGTTTATCCTCCTGCTAGGAGCTTTGGTCTCGCTTGCCGCAGCGTGTTAGTATAACGGGTATCTACACTGAACAGAGCTGACACATTCCAGCCGCGCCAACCTTCTGTAAATGCACATGCTTTAAGAACAGCACCATTATCCCTCTCGGGCCCAAAGGCGAAACATCCTCATCCCAGCTTCGTCGCGCCGTTCTCGATTTCTCGACTCCTCATCTCGAGCCACGCTCGAAATCGAAATCATGCTCCGAATGTACCAAGGCCTTTTGTCTCAAACAGGGCATTGACTTCTGCAAGGACGCGACAGAAGAGGACGTCACGACTATGTGCTTTCAACGTGACAGCAACAAAGACAAGATCATAGTATGGGCTTTCATTATTGGTACTGTTGGATTGTTGGGCTGGGCTGCGTTCAAGAAGGTTGTGGCGTTGCGCCAGGGGCCTACGTTTGGAAGACAGGGCAGCAATTATGCTCCCATGCAAGGGAACTTCCGATGAGATGATAATGATATGGCATCGTACTCATCTGTGTTTGGATAGGTGTGGTATCTGTGGCTCCGTCACTTGATAGAGGAGTCTGGCGTCCTTGGGTTATCTGAAGTTTACAGGAGGTCAGTTGACCCCTTGAGCAATGTTCGGAATATTCATGAGTGTATATGATAAAAAGATCAGGCATTGTGCCAATTTCCATGCAACCTATGTGCGCCGACTTTTCCATCACCTGACCTTTCTACCTAGGTCTATTCATTAACTCCCAAAACAACACAGCATTTTTAACTAAATCCTCGTATTCCACTCCTTCTACTCCACAGGTGCAACCTTCTAAGAGCGGTTGACCTTGCGGCGAGTGCGGACAGCATCAGCCAAGTCCTCGAGCACAACGGCTGTGTCCTCCCAGTTGATGCAAGCATCAGTGATGCTGACACCACGCTGGAGAGCAGCAGGACCCTCAGCGGGAACCTTTTGGTTACCCTCGCCAATGTTGGACTCGATCATGACACCAATGATGGCCTTCTCACCCTCACGAAGTTGTTCACCAACAACCTTGGCAACCTTGGGCTGGTTCTTGTGGTTCTTGGAAGAGTTACCTGACGCATGTTAGTATTTCAAACTCGATTGGTATAGTTCGGAAACATACCGTGGGAGCAATCAATCATGATAGCCTCCTTCTGCTTCTTGTCCTGAAGGACCTTCTTAGCAGCCTGGACGCTCTCCTTGTCGAAGTTTGTGCCCTTGGTTCCACCACGGAGAATAACAAAGCAGTGCTCGTTACCCTTGGTGCGGGTAATAGCAGCAAGGCCCTGCTTTGTGACACCCATGAAGTGGTGCTGAGCAGCCTCGAGTCCAGACACTCAACGAGCGAGTCGCGGGAAATGCGGGGTATGAACTTTGGGGAATGGGCTGGGGAAGCACAGAATCAGACTTTTTGGCATCGGTTGGCTCAAGGGACTAGGGAAGAGGCGAAACCAATGGCACCAACGGAGATACAGTCGGCAAGGAACTGAGGAGAAATGGTATCGAGCATCTCGGTAGCAATAGGCAGACCCTTGCTGGTCAAGTCAACGAACAGCTGACGAGAAACGCGGAGACCCTTGTTAATCTTGAAGGAGTTGTCGATATCGGGATCGTTGATGAGACCCTTCCAGCCAACGGTTGTTCGGGGCTTCTCGAGGTAGGCGCGCATCACGATGCAGAGATCGTCGGAGAGCTTGTCAGAGAGCTCCTTGAGTCTGGAAGCGTATTCCTGAGCGGCGGCAGGGTCGTGAATGGAGCAGGGACCGACAACGACGAGGAGTCTGTCGCTCTGGCCAAGGACAATGTCGGCAGCATCTTGACGGCCCTTGACAACGGTGTTTGTGGCCTTCTCGGGTAGAGGGATCTCGGAGGTGAGAAGAGCAGGAGGGATCAGAGGATCCTGTCCGAGGACTGGTTCGAGTTAGCTGCGATTCTCGGTGCGTTACGAATACAGCGCGGGGGGTTTGTTGCAATCCAGAATGCTGTGAGAGCCAATTGCAGAAAAGAAGCTCCCTGTGTCGCCTCCGAGGTACTGAAGCATTGCGCCGCAAAGAGGGCTGCCACAGGGCGCATCATGACTTCTCGGGGCCCAATTGCAGCGCAATTTCAAAAGAACAACAATCTTTATGGGAAAAACTAACCTCTGGTGTCATCGGCAGCGATAGTGACCATTTCTACGGCTGAAGGCATTGTGAATATGTGAGCTGTTGATCTTCTCCAAAGTTGAAATTTTGATATGGAGGGGCACAATTTGATCTACCTTTGGCGGGAAGAGTTATAGTATTTCAGTGAAGCTCGACGGAGTAGGCGACCGAGGTGAGTCAAAAGAAACTTCAATACGAGCGCCACGAGACTGAAGACGGTGATGTGCGTTGAAAAGGTAGAGGGAAAGTATATGAAATCGAGAGAGAGGTTGTAGACACAATTTTTAGCTTGGCTCAGGGTGACTCTTCTCGCACCACTCGCTCACTACCACACCGGAGGACCTTCGGAGGGTACCCCACCGAGGGGTTGTGTTTTTTGCAGGGAGTTACATGCGAAATACATTGGCCAACTACGTCAGGGTTCTAGAATCTTTGAAATTATCAATGGTCTAAGCTCAATTGGCTCCGGTCTGGGTCCGTGGTAGAGCTCAACATCTCGGTGAGGCCTGGCCAGTAAATACTGAACATTAGACATGTGCGTTTATCTCAGAGCCAGCGACTCATCACATGTCCTTTAAACAAAGCTCAAATAGCAGACCGCCTATGCTGGAGGCTTCTGTATGCAAGAAACGCGCGATACCTTTTACCGCCGCGTTCGCTTCCCTTTCAGCTCGTGGGTGCAACCTCCGCAGTTTTGTGAGAGGCCATCATGCACCATGGTTCACTGTCGTATTGCATTAGCTCTCGACGAGTTGGTGCGGTAAGACAGAGCAAACAATAAACATAAATATTCGAATATCGCAAGTCCTCTCTGAGACGATCATGTCTCCCTTGGCCATTGAGTATCCACGATCCTGTCTCCCAGACTCCTATTCCCCCTCGTGTTCATTCATGACAATAATGTTCGGGCCTACGGAGTGTAATAATTTCGATCCGGGGTTCAAGGGTCTCGTCCCAAGAAACTAGGCGTCCAATAGCATCGTCGACTTCTCCCTACCAATAGACGCGTCTCGGAAAACAACGTGAATCAACATACGATAATCAACTGTAACCCTTTTGAAATAATATGAACTTCATTTAAGAGATAATTGCATCTCGGAAAAACGGGACTAGGGATGAGTTTTCGGTGACGTCGGTATGTGAAAATATTGTGACACAGTCTGCTGGTATCGTGGCTGTTTGCAAATCTCCCCACGTTAGAAGTATGTATGTTCATCATGGTAACACGAGGAATGCGTGTCGCCGAGAAAAGGAGGGCAACAAACCGCCCAACGATTATTCAACGATTTATCGTAATTCATGCAATCGAGGATGTGATACTTCTTAAGAAGAAATAGTTCGTATCACATCCCAGATAGTTATCGACGATCGAGTTTTCGTACAACTCACAAGATGCTACCCTACATCGACTCGGATGAGCCAGTGGCCGAGCAATGGATCGACAAACTGCAGAAGCTGTCTCAGACATCCCCAAGCCAAATAGAGACCCGTTTCTGACACCTCAGAAGAACACGCACTCACTGAGACTCAAGCCGAGTAAGCGAAACATAGCTGAAACCAAGACACACAGAGTTCCGTTGCCAACATGTCAACTCTCACAACTCTCGTCAAACATGGTGAACCGCGTTGCGTCTGAGAGCCTCGCATCGCCTCCGGGAGCGGATCTGTTGGTCCGTGAGACCCTTGTTGCTAGTCCAGGCTGTCCACTCAGCCCTCCTCTTTACTTTTCTCGTGTAACTAACTCGTGAACATGAGTGAGCATGAGCATGAGCATGACAAGCCTCAATCATTCAGGGATCGTGCCGATTAAGTCATCGGTTTCTTCAAGGGATCGCTCGGATTCTCGGCGACCCCACGACTAATACGACTTTGGCGAGTAGCATGAGGCATTGGAATCAGATCGTCTGGTCTGTTGCAAGGTGCGCCGTGGCGTTGGTACAAACTTTGGCTTCCCATCCATTTCTTGCACTTTCATCCACAGAACCAACCAACCAACCCCTTTTCCTTCTTGACAATCATTACAATTCAATTCCATTCACTATCTTCGTTTGTTGAGCTTCTAGTTAAGCTGCAGTAGACTTTACTGACGTGTATTTCTTTTATTCAATTAACCAATTCGTCAATTGCTGTGCAAATCATCTTCAATCACCTCTTTTTATCCTTTGTTTACTTTCATCCCATGTTCTTATCACCAACGGCCTCGCCCTTCACCAACGCCCGAGTATAACCCCCCCAAGCCATAGCCAAGACATTATAGATCAACTTATTTCCCCGCTCCTTCCAATTGTCTCACTTATTTTCTGATATTCACTTCCTTATACCCTCTTTTGATTTGCTGTTGGTCCTCTTTTTCAAGTAACAGTCAGCCCCAGCCAGCCTCAAAACCAATTCCCAGCCTCCGCCCACCGGCTTTACTGTTGCGTTCCAAGCTTCGCTCCCCACCCTCAAAGGCTATCTATTATAGGCTACCACACGCTGCCTACAGAGCCCAGCCGATCCACACTAGTCCGTGGCTTCCTTCGCCGACGACAGGCCGCCACTTCCCTCGTGAACTGGATGCTCACTAACAACTTGCCCACGCCAACCAAACTCTCTTCAACTCTCTACGGCCCAACCTCTTGCTCTTTACCTTGGCTTTGTCATTGACGTTATCGCATCGCATCGCATTCATATTTGTCGGCAGCATCACCGCCGACTCGTCACTTTTGCTTTATCTCGTATTATCACGTTACTAAACTACATCACTCGCCTTGCATCGGATACCCCAGCGGTGCTAGTACTACTGTAACTACTACCCTCCAAGGAACCTTTGTCCGTCGACATTACAGAGCCGTATCCACCTGTGTTAATACCCAGGGTCCGACAGCAAAGTCAACATCGTTTGTTCCAGCTTGTCGGATTTGTTCAGTATTTTCTGACCACAACTACTTTTTCACCAAACCAGTAAACAGCCAGTGATAAAATGTTTGCCGTTCAGCATGCTGGTTTCGATCAGCGGAAGCGAGTCCGTGAAGAGGAAGAACTCGCGAATGCTAACGGCATGAGCTTCAGCGAGCACCGCAACGTAAGTTTCCTGCAATCGCAGCCACGAGGGCGTTTTCACATGATGTCGAATACTAAAGATGTGGCAGAAACGTATCCAGTGCCTTCCACTCCGTGCATATCCTAGAACGACGCAACAATGGCAATCTGATGCGCCCATGCCAGCCCCGAGCTTCGCCCCCCACGATCATCTTCAGCCAGAAATTCGACAATGGTCATCGTCGACGAACATGACATCACAGTCTCATGGAGACACCGACATGGATATGATGCAGACATATCAACCCCAACATCACGAACAGGGCCGACTTGGGGTGATGCACCAAGAATCTGACAACGCAAACGGGCGCCTGCCCACGCCTATTCAGCCTAGCTTTGCTGCACAGGTTCGAGGTCAGCAGGCTGTGACAACTCCTAACGGTGTTGCAAACCTAGGTCACCAAAACACCGGCTTTGGTGATGATCAGAGTGTCCCTCGCACAATGGCCGGAGGATGGCAAGCCATCCAGAATGAACGACGTCTTCCCTCACCCATTTCCGAAGGTGATGATTCCATGGCCTGCCAACCCATCACCCCTACCGGTATGCAATTTGATGCCAGTGCCCATGGTTTTGTCACCCCCGGTATGGAACATCCCAATGTGACTGTTGAGCCTTCACCCCCCCATGATGTGGAACATCCTATGATGGATGTGGAATCCCACTGCTCGGGCAATTCAGTTGATGGTGATGGTGATCCAACAACGCCTTCTCCTAGGAGAGGCCATATTCGCAGCCGACACACCGTCAACAACTGGACCTGGCAACCCGGCATGAAGAAGAGCTTTAGCATAGGATATCGAGCAGACTGCGAAAAGTGCCGCTTAAAGGTTCCAGGACACTTCAACCACATCATTGTTTCTTAGGGAAAAGAGAAGATTATCCTAGATCCTGACGAACAACCCTCACTATAGGACAGTGGCGTGAGGCCGCTTGATTGGAGAAAGAAACGACAGAGGCGCAAACTTGCTTTTAGTGATTTTGTTTCGGGGAAAATTGCTTCCATCGGCGAAAGGGAAAATCGTAGTCCTACGCCTTTTGCAACCTTGTGAGGAGATGCAAACGCTTTGATAGCTCAGACTATCACAGACGGCCATAATTCAGGCATGACCGGGCCTTTGAAGAGACGGACTGGAGTCTGCCAGTTCAAGACAATATTTGATTTTTTTTTCCTTTTTTTTTCCTTTTTTTTTTTTTTTTTCCTTTTCTTTTTCATTTTTCATTTTGTTTACTTGGCGTTATAGGCAATGGCAAGCGGGCGGGTATGGATAGCATTTGGTCATTACGGGTATACATTGACCACCCTGTAAATAGGGAATCAGAAGTTAGCGATACGATCTTGAGATCGTCAGGTATGCATGGCAATACCAGAATAGCGATAATGTCAATTTAAGTAATGGAGACATTCGCAGCTCATCATCTCACCCAACTTGAAGAATCAGTGGCGCTTATTTGATCGCTTGGTATTGAATAGATGTGGTAAGTAGACTTGTTCCCTGATGGTACATACAAGATGGTCCCCCGACGCCGTCTAATGCACTGCCAATCTACACATATGATACACTCCTTTTGGTCCCACCACGTACACTCCGCTTTGTTTTCCTTCATGTTGCCATCCGTTCCTCTTTCCAATTAGATTTTTTATACACATCACCAGAACTTCCACCAAGACTTGCTAGGAATTGAGCCTGCAGGCGGCTCAACACCTAGCCTGTCTAGGGGGCCTCCATTTTGTTGACGCTCCCGCTCTGCTGCCATCGCCTCCTCCAACCTCACCTTGACAGCTCCCGACTCGACTGACTGTGTCTGATAATCCTGGAGGCCTTGTGTTGACTCCTCCTTCTTCTCTCCGCCGCCTAGCACACCAGAGAAAATCCCTAGTACACCCTTCCCACTTGATGGCTTTGTAACATTCTCCTCTGTGTTTTCTTTAAATGTGGGCTTGATGTGTTCTTCAAAATGTGTGCGGTGTGAAGGTGCCTCGAGCAAAGGTGGTAGCTTCTCGCCTCTTGCCTCGGCAGCTTGGTTGGCTTCCTCGACGAGAAGGATCTGTTCCTCTGTAGCTCCGCCCTTGATGTAGGCGAGACGTGCCATAGCAAGCTCATCGGCTTCAAGTAGCTTCTGGGCCTCGACCCATTCGGCTCGGCGGGCTCGGTTGTAACGAATCATATCCCAGACAGAGTATCCGGAGACAACAGCTGCAACAACTAGAATGCTTGTCAGCTGGCGATTGCAGTCGAATGTTTCGTTCAGTCGTTCGTACCTGTGAACACCACAATGCTTCCCACCGTCCAACGATGCGCTACATCGAAGATTCTCCTCGAAGCATCGATAAACTTATCCGTCTTGCTAATGCTGGCATGCTGAGCAGCAAGATGAGCCTGTCGCAGTCTCCTCACTCGCTGCTCGGGTGTTTCGCCTGGGATGCGTGGTGTTCTCTGCGCGGCCTTCGATGTTGCGTGGGGGATTGTGGACGTAAATCGTGTTGCGTCCTTTACGCTCCGGGGACCCATCCTGGAAGCCATTGTCTCTGTGTGAGGAAGGGTTTATTCTGCGGAGAATAATTACCAGGGCGAGGTGATCGAATGGATTGGCCGTTGACAGGAAGGATGGAAAGTGGTGTCATGAGATTTTTCGAACTGCTGCGAGAAGGAATTGTGGGAATGTGATTGGTGCGGAATAGCTTCGGGTGAGAGGATGGTGGGCTGTGAAGATGGAGATATTGGAAGATGATGTCGACTACCTGAGAACCTGGGTCCCAAGCGCCAAAAACACTTGGGTAAATTTAGCACAAACCCAGGAGACCCTTTGACGATTTCATTTTGGCATCTGATGCTGACAACGAAGTTTTTTGCTACTGTAGAATGGATATATTTCGATGAAGCCATCAAGATGCTCGTCAATGGATCTGGTATTTGCAGTCACCACGGCAGTATGTTTGGCAAATCTCGAGTAAACAGGCAAATGCGCGATGTCCCTTTTGTCAAGTACTCACGTCCACGCAATGCCATGCTGTAACCAAGTACATGAGTTGAGGAGTATCTGATCATCAGCATATCAATTCACAGGCTACGGCGAGTGTGAGCGTGAGGTAAAGGATGAGAGCCGTTATTGCGCTTCTACAACCGGATCGAATCATGAGCTGCGGAACTTCGCAAATAGACTTGGGCGCCAGGACTTTACGTCTGCCTCAATCACACAGCAACGCAGGATCAGAGCAATCGAGAAGTACCTGTCTAACCTCAGCATCACGACACATCACACAAGACTCTTCTTCATGAGATAGCATCAAGCCATCAGCACAATGAAAAGTGGGTTTAAATCAAAAATTCCGCCGACTATGGCCCCGAAGGACAATAGAGCAAAGAGTGACTCCGCGATGTGCAATGCAGGCCCTCCATGCTGAGGAAGCCAATTCTTGAGCTGGCTTCCTCTCAACAAGGTAAGTATGAAGAAGAAAAGAAAAACGGAACAAGAGGAGGGAGGGGGAGCCGCTTTTTATAGGCAGATGGAGAAGGGATTGATGCCTTGATGCTGAGGCGTTCGGTGCCTGGGAAATTGCAGGCAGGAGGAAGCAGGGCAGGGGCCACTCTCTGTGGATGCTTGAAATTGTGCAACGCCCCCGGCACCTGTGTGCACCTGCCAAAACAAAATTAAGTTGAGATTTTATGAAATTATTTTCTGAGCGATTGTGTTTCCGCCGCAATTGGTGGTTGTGGAGTGCATCGACCACAGAGAGAGAGAGAGAGAGAGTAAGGTATGCAGCGACTAGCGCTAGTGCTGAAGAAATGCATGACCAGTGATGATTTGACAGACCTTGCTGATCAAGAGACTTCGAGCAGTACCTTCACATTATATCCTCCTTACTATTTGCCAGAAGGCCTCAAGGATATCTCTTTCATCCGAGCCTAATGATGAAAACCTTTAACTGTCCTCGGGACTTTGTGTCTGGTGACATTTATCTTGTGTACAAGACGATGACTGATCTCAGCTTTAATGGTTGCTGAACAAGAACACATTGGATGCAGATTCGAACCATTTCTCATGATGGGAAGACCTCCAATCACAATCTAACAGTGAAATATTTCCATGTTCACTGAGCCTGAAGAGATTCAATGTGACGAGATCTTCAAAAGTAGTTTCCAGTTCGAGCACATATCAGCACTCTTCTTCTATTATGGAATTCCCTTACAACAACAGATGCCGTGTTTATAATATGCTCATGAACCGCCAAAATAATATATAGAGCCTTCTGCGGCTTCTGCAACCCATCGACATCAACTCCCAGCCGTTCTGAATTTCTTACACCAAGTCTCTCCAAACTCGTCTGTCTAAATCCCGCCGGCACCGCTGCAACATTCTCCCGATCATGAATTTGAAAGCCCACATTCAGCACGTGATCCACATCTTTGGGCAACTCGCTAACAACCCACTAAAATCTAAGGGCACAACCCTTCTTGAGTTGGAAATTGGACAAGCCTCTACCCTCCGAATTTTACACGCCTCACGACCGACATCGACCATCGGAGCACGTTGATCGCAAGCAGACACAATGGTATGGAGATACGCCCAATGCGATGGATAATGTTCATCGCGCTCGAGTGCATTCGCATTCGCTGACCTGATTTACTACAGGCGATCAAGCACAACCAGAAGCTCGTCAACAACCGTGAGCCGCACCACCCCCGAATAACGATATGATAGAGGATTTGAGGGACTGACTCCTTCAACAGACTTCCGCAAGGATTGGCAGCGCCGGGTTCGAACCCACTTCGACCAGGTATGACGATACACCCGACGAGAAGAGAAGAGAAGAAACGATTCATCTCGATTTTCTGGAAATTTACTTGGCACACAAATATTGACTATGGAATAGCCCGGCAAGAAGTCGCGGAGACGCACAGCTCGTCAGGCCAAGGCTGCTGCCCTCGCACCTCGACCTGTCGACAAGCTCCGACCTGTTGTGCGATGCCCTACCCTTAAGTACAACCGCCGTGTCCGCTCCGGCCGTGGTTTCACCCTGGCTGAGCTCAAGGTATGATATATTGCGTCTCAGTCGAATGCACACGATGCGAGATACGCCAGAAGAATTGCAGTTCTAACAACCACGCAGGAGGCCGGTATCCCCAAGGCTTTCGCTCCCACCATCGGCATCGCTGTCGATTTCCGCCGACAGAACCTCAGCGAGGAGTCCCTTGCTGCCAACGTTGCCCGCCTCAAGGCCTACCAGGAGCGATTGATCCTCCTCCCCCGCCGATCCAACGCCCCCAAGAAGGGTGACACCAAGACCGACGTCTCCAAGATCGAGAAGGCCTCTCACATCTCCGCTACTCTCCCCATTGCCCCCACCGACATCGCTGTCAAGGAGATCAAGAAGGGTGACATGCCTTCCAACATCGAGGCCGGTGCTTACCGAACTCTCCGTGTCGCTCGTGCCAACGCCCGATACGAGGGTGCCCGACAGAAGCGTGTGCGGGATGCCGCTGAGGCTGAGTCGGCTAAGAAATAAACTTGCAAAAAGGGAACTGGTGTTTGAGGGTTTTGCTCTTTGCGTCTCTGAGACATGGGCAACGTCGGTTCGAGGCTCTGATGAAAGGCTTGGCCGGGTATGGAGGAAAGATACTCTAGGTCCAGCTCAAGAAATTTACTGCATGATCACCGGCTTTGCTCTATCATTACTTGGTCAATGGATGCATTACGCGCATATGGTATCTCTTTCTTAAAAAGTTATTCGTTACGATTTCAACGCTCTGAACGATTCGTAAAGTGATGTCTATTCCCAGTATTTGTGTCTATTCCATTCTTTGAGACTCTACTACTCTTCAGCCCTTTCCCCCAGCAACTCTGTGCCCTGTCGAATCAAACTCCGTAATCGACCAACTTGCTCTGATTCCAGAGTCTCCCCATTCTTGACAACTTCGGTACACAATACCAAACAGTTCTCTCTGTCCACCTTAGCCATATTAGCCTTTTGTTTCGGGTCAACCTGCTGAGGTTCCAATGCCAGCTCTTCAGGAATTGCTGGGGGGATTTCAGGGGCACCACTCTCGATCAGTGGTGTTTCGTCGTTTGCCGTCTTTCCGGTGACTGCGTAACTGAGAGCATCCATAGCTCCAGATATAGGAAGGACTTTGGCGATAACTTGGGCGCCATCCTTGGATCGCGACATGAGAGCAAAGACGAACCATGCCTCGGATTTTAGAATGGGCCACTTCTCTTGAGTGATGAGGAATGACAGCACTTGTGAAAGATCATGTTCAGCATAGAACAGATCCCTCGATGGTGTCTTTTCAATTTCAGAACTCCATCCAGAAAGAACCTCCTCGGTGGGTGCTGTATGAAGAACTCGGCATACAGTAGCAACACTTCGTGCGGCTTCGAGTCGGGTAGGTTCCGTATCAGATCGATCAAAGAGCGAGATCATATCATGGACAGTTGTGTGCTTGCCAGACCCCTCTCCTTCAGCTGTTATAGGACTAACAACTCGACGAACATTATCTGGGCAGTTCACAAGCAGTAGACGAACTAGTGAAACTGCCGAGAACTGGACCTGAGGAAGAGTATCGATGGTCAGTATCCTTGGTACACTCACTGGCTTTAGCAGATCCCCTAGTAATATTTTGTTCTGTGCCGGAATTGCGAGATTCTTGAGGAAAGACAGTGCGGAGTGAAGAAGCTGGGCATCTTTGATCTCGGGATCGGAAAGAATGGCGATCAGAGAAAGATGAGCCTGATACTTCTGCACAAAGGCCGTGGAAGCCTGATCTGAACGGGAGAGGTTGCCCAGAGCCAGACAAGCTGCGGACTGAAGAATGACATGCGGCTCCTTCAACCATTTAAGAAGCGACTGGGGCACTGAGCTTTCAAGGGAATAATGAGCTGGGAAGGCGTCATTGCCAGTCAGGTCAGCCAGGGTTGTAAGCAACGAAGTACACAGCTGCCCAAGTTCCTTGGCAGTGTCTTCGTCATCAAGCTCTGAGTCGAATTGGGTATGTGCGATGTAGAATGCCTTGACGAAGACATCTGCTTCTTTTGAGTTGAGGAGTTGCTCTTGGAAGGATTCATTAGCAAGATAACTGGCTGCGGTAGATACGAGGGCGAGAAAGTCCTCGATATCAGTGTTGTGGTCAGGGCTGACTGCCAGCTTCAGGAGAACGGAGGCTGTCTCAGAATCTGCAACAGCTACCTCGCCATCTTGTGTGATGAGAAGAGCAAGGATCTTGCAGAAATAAGTGACAAGCGGGCTGAAAGCAGCGCGGTTGGGTGACTGAAGGAGAGTGATGAGATGACTGCTGAGTCGTGACTCTGAAGCAAGACGTTGAGCAGGTTCTACGAGTATCAGTGTTGTCCCGCCCGAGTGTCATCTTTAAGACTCACCATAATCAACAAGGACATTGTAGAGCACCGGAATCAAATATGGAACAAGGCTCATGTCCTGAAGGTGCTTGATGAAAGAAACGATATGTTTGCCCTCAACAGCTCGAGCTCGATTTTGGTCTGTATCAGCACAAGAATTTCCGGTAACACGCAGAGCCTGGACTTTGACACCATGAGGTTGCTCCTCATCTGAGGCAAGAATGTCAAGGAAGAATTCGAGAATTCCCGAATCTCCATAAGGGAGTCTCCATGCCACTGTGTCCACGTTAACAAATTCACAAACGGTAAGGGATTTCACTTACCATCTCGACTTCCGTCGCCCAACGCCTTGGCTGTAGCCTCTAGCGAAGAAGGATCTTGTTGCTTAAGAGTTTCGAGCACGGAAGATAATAGCTTTGTTCGTTTCACAACAGCATCCTCAGGTTCGTTGGCGGCATCGTAAGTATCTGGCGATGCTCCGCTTCCTTCACGCTGTATCAGGACAGCCACGTCTTGAGGTGACATAGACATGATCTCAGCTTCCCTTGTGGAGTATGAGATATGATGCTGAAAGTTGGTCGTTGAATTAGCTACACCAATGTCCGCTTGAGATACCCTATACATTTTCATGGAGAGGGTGCTTACAAAATGAATGAAAGTCTGTAGAGCTTCACATGAATACAAGAGATGAGAAAATAAATCTCTAGGCAATTAAAATTCAGCAACAAGTTTCAGTCTTGGTTCATGAAATTTATTACATCCATGCATCTCATTGCGGTCACCTAACATTCTCTTCTGCAGCTCCATCGCGGGGCATATATCTCGGTGATGCTCGGTGTATCGTGGTGGACGTACTACTCGGCTAAACTGCGGCAGATCATACTGCTGCCGGTTGATCGGAGGTGCAAAATTCCGACCTCGGAATGATCCGCCTCCGCCGACTTTGCACCCGGGGAAAAAGTCTCTAGCAGCGCCATCACGATCCTTTCCCTCGTCGCGAACGAGGGCCGCTATTTCAACGTCGCTTCTCAGCGATATCTATCTCCACCTTTTCTCCTGATAATCAATTCGTCTCCATCACCCATAATCCTTCAAAATGGTATGCGCCCACGTCTTAGTTCATGCCCGCTATGTTCTTTACTTCAAGAATCGCCGCATTGGTTAGAGTGGCGGCTAACATATAACCCCAGGCGCACAAATTCGTAGTCACAGCCTTTCTAACAGGCTCCCGAATCCTCGGTCGATCATTTGTCGCAGCTTACAAGCAGGCTCAGGCTGCTTCAGCGTACCAGCGAGCGCAGGCCAAGGCTGGCAACCCATCCGCCGGTGCCTCTCTCTCCTCTGGCATGACTCTCGATGAGGCATGCAAGATTCTCAACGTCAAGCCCCCGGCTGGTGGACAAGCCAATGTCGAAGAGGTTCTGTCACGTTATAAGCGACTGTTTGACGCCAACGATCCTCAAAAGGGTGGCAGTTTCTATCTTCAGAGCAAGATTGTAAGAGCAAAGGAGCGATTCGAGCGAGAGATCGGTCCTATACGGGAGAAGATGGAGCAAGAGGCTGAAATCAAAGAGGGTTTCAAGCCCAAGGTCTACAAGGACTGACGACTCTCCTTGTGCAAATAAAACTGGAAAAAGCAACACTTGTACGATGACCTCGTAAAGGAGTTCTGAGGGACGGGAGGGAGGAGTTTACTTTCTCCATGTATACAATGTACATCTTCACTCGACTGCGGCATGGCACGGCGTTTATTGGGTTATCGGTGGCGTGATGAGCCGCTCGAGGTTGGCTGGTTCTTAGACGAAAGAAAAAAGAGGCAGACGACCTATGCTATCTTATGTTTAATACAACTGTACGATATGAACGGAGTACTTTTGGGTTAGATGTGAGAAAAAATGAGGTCATGGGTTGGCGTGAGATGAGGGCGTATATTTCAGCATCAAATATATCGTCGACCACAATGTGGTGTGGCTTGGGATGGTATTCTAGTGTCCCTGAGACAAACACACCTCATTGGGCACTGATATATTATAGACACAAAGCTATTCACACTGCCAGATTCTTCTAGGCTTATCAGCCGTCTCTGGGTGTTACACGTGGTGTAATAACAGACTAAATCATGAAAAGGAGCCATTGTATTGGAAAGATCAAACCACAAACTTGCCCACGAGATGTGAACACGCTGATAAAACTATATACATGTAACCAAAACTACCGTCCATTCTGTTCCATCCAAGGCGCAATCCCAAGACTAAACCCAGCCATAATTTCCGGTTTGCACGGGCTCTCCAGTTGTCGTCCATTCTTGAAGCGGCTTACGTTCTTCCTGTCTACGATGGGATCTGTGTATGGAGAGTGGTTTGGGTATTTCGAGCGACTTTGGATACCCGCTGTCCTGGCTGTAGGTACTCGAGTTACTCCGATCTTGAGCTGGATCAGGAGTTGGCACTTGAACTGAAGGGGCCCCGACTTGATGTCCAGGAATAGCGGGAGGAGTAGGTGGGATGTATGAATGTTCTACATCAGCGGGAGCTTGACCTGGTTGCACAGGAATAGGAGGAGGAGGACCTGGATCGGGTACACGTTCCTCGACAACATCAGGAGCCGGTTCTTCAGGCTCGTTTGGTGGAGGAAATGGAGACTGGTGCCTTCTGAACCAATCCCTGATGGAGGCTATCAAATTTCTGGCCTGGCCCCCATCGGACTCTGAGTCTGAATCGTCGAAGGCGCTGCCTCCAGCGACACTAGCATCACCGATTGGGTCCTCTGGGCCCTGATCTGGCTGAGCCTGATGGCGGTGTTGAAGGCATTTCCAAGCGACTAGACCGGCAAATAGGATGAAAAATATAACCGCTATCACGATACCGACTGTTTGAAAGGTAGAAGAGCGTTTTTTCTTTTCTGGCGTTGGAGTGCCAGTCTCTTCTGGGTCCAATATTGCTGAAGTCTCACTCAAGCCCATCGATGTTGCTGTACTCTTCCTTAGACTTATAGTAGTGGATGCCGTTGTGGTCGTGGTTTCAGTCTCAGTCTCGGTCTCGGTATGCGTTGTCGTTTTCGTAAACCAAGCAAAGGTAGTGCCATCGTCGGGACCTGGAAGAGTTGACCATCCGACGCGAGGCTTCGTCTGTGTTATTCTGATATTTGTGATGCTTGGTGTCTCCTTGGGCAGTTTAAGCACCATGATCGAGCTGGTTATGACCTTTTCTGGCTGTTTAGGGCCATAGTCACCGCGGCCTGGCTCTTTGGGGCCATAGTTACTGCGGCACACTTCGCAGAGACTTTTGTAGGTTTCATCGTTGTCTTCATTATACTTGAAGTCGTCGGCGTCGTCATTAGGCATTTCAAGGTGAGTTTCGAAAGAGTACCTATTGTTGCCTACATACTTGCGACAAGGGCCACTATACAGAAAGAAGATATCAGTATAGTCTTGAGAGATGAAGTATATGTGACTTACCAACCTGCCAACACCCAGTTGCGGTCTCCCGTCACGTCTGTGACTTCATTTTGGCAACGAAGGGCAGCTACGGGTATTGCCATAGCTGTCAGGAGGGAAAGCTTGAGAAGCAGCATCTTGCAAAATGTTTAAAATAACAAAAAATCTTTAGATACTGTAAGTTTGGCTTATTCGGGTTGAGTCTTCAGATGACTGTAGCAAACATAATGGTCTGGGGGGAAAAGGACCAGAAAGGGCGGAACGGATGAGATGGGGGTAATGTCCAGATGTTTTGCGTCTCAAGTTCCATTTTATATCTTGTAATTCTTGACTTCTATATATACATCCAATGATAGAGTTTGTGCGTGAATCCTCTCATGGTTGTTAACGAAACTCTACGACAGTTGTTTGCTGCAGATTCTAGCGTTTGTCACAGTATCACATGCCATTCATTCAGACACGTTGCCAAGGTTTTGGGGAACACCTTACGTCTGAGTTATATGAGGAGATTTAACGAGAACCTCTCATAAGTGAAGAGAAATCAAGCTTTGAGAAATAAGTTCTCATATCAAACTTTGCTATTCTGCACGCTCCTTGCCCTTCGATTCAGGATCTTGGTCGAGATCTGTATTGTAACCGTCAGGATTTCTCCAACTAAAAGCTTCGCCTTTATAGTATTTAAGACCCCTATTATAACCGTCTTTATCGATATCAAAAGACATATGACGTGCATCGGTAGTTAGAAGTCTGTTTGCCTTAGTAGAGCGATGGGGGACTAATATAGTTTTGAGCTCTTGACCATATGGCCAGTTTGATGGAGTTGGGTTTGATCGTGAAGTTTCCACGCCGCGGGGTACACAAGTACGGGGACTGGTGTCTTTTCGGTGTCGACGACTTCTTAACCAAAAATAGGTTAATAAACATATTGCGACAAGTATGAAGCACACACCGACAGCGACACCCACTACCTCAGCTGTTGTTAAAGAGCCGTTCGAAGAAGAAGCTTCTGTGCCTGTTGGTAGATCTGGTTCTTCTTGGCTAGCGGTATACGATGTATCCAAAGTTGAGTTGGATGGTATCCTGTCACTTATGGTAACAGTACTCCAAAGTGATGGATCAGTGCTCCCATCAACGCTGGGAGGGGATGAAGGGTTGACGTCTATGGTTGGCCGACTGGTCCAAGTAGAACTCGTCGAATGGTCTTTGACAGCTGTTATTGTAATATGGGTAGTGATCTTAGAAGTGACCTTGGGCAATGGATCGACGGGACCTAGGTGCTTTGTTTCGAATATAGTGGTAAACGAAGTTAGAGTTGCCATCGAGGTAAGGGTTATTGTGTGTCTTGAGGTGAAGGTTACCGGTTCTTGGACCTTTTTGTGTGGGATTGTAATAACCTTCGCGTAAGTGGAATACGGTTCTTGGTTGGATTTCATATCGCTATAAGTATGGCCCAACGAATCAATGAAGATACGAGGCTCATTATGGAAATACGATGTCTCTTCATGTTCAAATTCCTCATTCTCGGTCGTTTCCAGTCCAGGAGACTGGCTTTGAGCCTCGTCGCTACCATAATGTCAGGGGTCGAGCGAATCCAGAGGTTGAGTTGTACTTACATGTACTCGAAGTCAGGAAAGGGAACATGCATCTTGAGCAGTCATTTGAAGCCCTGTAGGAAGGGAAAATCCCTGTTTGTAAATTCTGCTGTTTGTCGAGATCGCTCTCGAGAGAACGCTTCCAAGGACCCAGTATATAGTCACCATGCTGGGCTGATTCAAGGTAGGCCGGTGTCTAGATCAGAGATTTATTCACTTGTTGTGGGTTGTTGAGTGATGAAACTTATATAATAGTGAATAGACTCATCAAGAGTGATTGATTCAGTGAAACATAAATGCTATTTGTGTAACTAACAAGTGCCATCATGAGACTCTGCATCTGTGTTAACCTGACGTACAACCAGAATTATCCCCATGCCGCACAATCATTCATGACTTCCAAATCGCTGGCGCTGGCTGTACAGGCTGCGCAGGCTCCGTGTAAGTACGCTCAAAGGGAGCATTGTCGAGCTGGATGTTGAAATTGTCCTGATTGTGCATGGAACGTGAACGGAGTATTATAAACATAGTGGCCATGGTGGATAGGAAAAGCAAAATCACGGCCGCAAATAATACAAATATCCATCCACCTGCAGATAGAGAGCCGTTGGAAGGTTCCGCAGCAGTTGGAATTACCAAACTCTCCGAAGTTGACGAACTTGAAGTCAACTCCTCGCTTGAGGTTGTCGGAGTTGCATCTGGCAGCGTCAAATGGCTGATGATGCTGAGTATATCAACATCACTACTCGTGGTCTCCGTAGGAACGCAAGACAAGAGTGAATGTTTGGTGCTTATGCCTTATATACCAAGTGAAAGGTTCCCAAGTCTCGGTACCTATGACTACCACGCCATTTTTGGTGGAAGTGCCATCTACCTTGTCGATGACTGTTACATCCTCTCTATCTTTTCCTGGGAGGTCTTCTGATGCGAATGTAAGAACTGGTTTGAAGCCAGACGGAATTGTGCTGTAGACACTTCCAGTCAAGTCCACAAGCTCGCGACAGTCATTATGGTGGTTTTTGGACGAGAGATCGGTCCCATGAGAAGTTGGGGACTCCTGCTTCTCCATGATCTAATGTATGTTGATATTGCCGATGATAGATGGGAAACAAGGCCTTTTGATGGGATGACTAGGGAGTTGGGTAAATGCTTGTGGAGGTTTGAGAGAAGATCGAACATAACGCGATGGGTCTTCGAGGGCTATATATAAGTAGCACACTGAGCTGATTCAAGGTATTCCAATCTATTTTTAAAGATGCATTGCGGTCATTGTGAGTTATTAGACGAGAGCAGATAGACCCGACTGTGATCAAGCTGCATAATGTATTGACTCAGAGAAGGCAATAGTATTTTGTGCAACTAAAAAAAACTATGGAAAGGCCCTGCATCCTTGTTCAATCATATCCTTGTAAATCAATGTCACCTTGAGTCGTTAAGATTTTCAAGCTTTCCACCCATAATCCGGAACCGGTTGTTGGGGCTGTACCTCGACATGGTTATGAGGGAAACTCAAAGTTATATTAGTTGATGGCTCATATCGTGGTCCATGTCGCAGTTCATAATGCGGTTGGTGTTGTGGTTCATAATGCGGTTGATGTCGTGGTTCATGTCGCAGTTTTGGAGTCTCAAATCGTCGCCATAACTCATAAAAGAGGAATAATACAAGAGTGGTGATAATTAAACCTCCGCATACTGCTCCTGCGACTATTGCGGAGGTATCTGAGCGAATAGGTGCTCCAGAGGGATTCGCGGGAGAGGATGGTCGAAGTTCTGTGCTTGAAGAGGTTGTGTATGATGTAGTCCAAGAACTTTCTTCACCCGATTTGTTAGGGGATGAAGTGAGTAGAGGTTTCTCGGTGCTTAAGCTGGGCACATCAGTAGTCGTCTCCTTAGGTGAAGTGATTTCTGACTCCTGACTGGTGGTCGTTGCGTCTGACGTGCTGCTCGGGGCGATGAACTTCGTTCCATCAATAATGGTGACTATCTCTATCTCAGTACCCGGGGTGAGCCTTCGTGGAATACTAGCCGTAATCGGTTGTTCTGACTGAGTGGCTGTGGTGAACTTCTCAATGATAGTCAAGTCCGCAGCAAGATTCGAGACGCCTTGGTCAGGACGCTCCGTCCATGGTATGGTAAGTACTGGCTTGAAATCTAGAGGTATTGTACTGAAAGTATGACCTGTCAGGTCTTTAAAATCACGAGGTTCATGTCTCTGGAGGGCCAGTGAGGCCTCGTTCTCGGACAGCGTGTCCCCTTTTTTGTCCATGTTGAGGTTGGCAGATTGCAATTCGGGTTCATCAATGCTGTCGAGAAACTGAGTCAAAGCCTTGTATACTAGCCTAGGTGTCTTGTAAACTTACATGAGGTCAGGATCGGTGAATACGAAGCACATTGTGTGTTTGAAAGATGGATTTGTGCCCGCCCGCGGAGGGTGATGCTGGCGAGGGGACGAGCGGTCAAGAATGTCACATTACAGAGCAGTCCCCCCCAGAGGATTAAATAGTTTTAACGACGGTAGGATTGGGAAACAAATCAACATTGACTAGCTGCAGCATTATCTGTGGTTAGATGCTGAGCCTGGCAGGGTTGTGAGTAACAGAAAGAAGAGGCGATTACACTCAGAGCATAACCCCAGCTCTGGTTAATTATGCCAGCACAAAAAGAAACGCAAGGATCATTCAGTCAGTAAGGGCGAGTCATATATAAAGATGATCTGGAAAATGCTTCGTTGCTGAGCGACATCAAGTGTTGGGGATGACAACATCACTCAGATAAATAAGAGCTGATGCCATAGATGAATAATCCAGGTACTTCTCGCGCTCATGATTCTTCTCGCTGAATCGATGCGTAATCCCTGAGATGTTTTCTTGGGCCCTCGATGTGCATCTAATGCTCTCCCAGCCCATTCTTCTGGGCGCCACCCTTACAAGGGGTCCAATTATGCTACCAAGCGCTCCGCACCGTCCTTGACCTCTGCCAGTAGAAATGTACCTAGTGTGACGGAAACAGAGGAGAAACTTCAACCGTCCGTAAGAGCTTCTGCCATTCCAAAGTCAAGACGATCATCCAAGATGTCAGTCCCATAGGATTTGGGTCACCATCTACACTTCCATAGAAGTGAAACAGTCTTCAGAAGGATACCTTTGCGACTCGATTCTCGATTATTGGCATATCGAATATGGCATGATCTAATTGAAAAGTAAGTACATAATGATAATTCATAAGTAGCGTTGATTAACGCATATCTGCCTACTTCCCGCGCTTCGACACATATTTATTCTCACACCTTCCTCCTGACCAGGCCCTTCCAGTAATCGAAGCTATTTTCATCACTTTGCAATGCCCAGATCTTCCCTGTCGACCTCCCACTAGCATCCATCTCTTCAACCTTCAACATTCCCCAATCCCGCGTAATTCCCATCACACGAGCCTTGACACCACCTTCTGCCTCGAGAGTGACATCTTGTCTTGTATGTAACCAGTGGCGGTAGTAACGGGCTTCAAGATCAGCTGAGAACCCTTCTCGAAGAAACTGGGCGTAGATGGCTTCTATGCGTGTGAGAACGCGGGCTAGGAGGGTTTCGAGATGAAGTTCTGATGCCCCTGAGGGAACGAGGTCGGATATGGAAATTGTGGGACGGGGGTTGGTGGTATTGAGGCCTACACCGAGGATGATTTGGTAGTTGCCGTCGAAATAGAGACACTGTGAGAGAATACCGCCGACTTTCACGTAGTGCGGTTTCTCTTGTGACTTTGTGGGATCAAGGGCATCTAGCGATGTTAGACTTGCTCTTGCAAGGGAGCTGAATTGACTTACAAATGTCGTTGGGCCACTTCAACTTGATGGGAATGTCCTCGTAGCTACGGTCATAAGACTGCACAGCCTCAACCATAGCAATAGCCGTGATATATTGAATAAACACCACAGGGCGACTCACAGCTAAGTGGGCTGGGTGGTTGATAACAGTCGAGAAGATGAGCATTCCAGGAGGAGCAATCCACACGTTGGAACCACGACCACGACCGGCAACTTGGGTCGTAGCTGAGACAGTGAAGCCACTTGGGAGCTTTGGCATGAGCTTAGGGTTCCTGGTACATGTCAGTATGGTACGTCTCCTGCTTGGAAGGGGGAAAATACTTCTCAAGCATGGTATTTGTACTTGTGACCACTTCGCCGTACATGAGCAAGTCGCCCCATGCCCGGGCAGTTGGCTCAATTTGTCGATAACGCTTCAGGCTCGAAAAGAACAGACCATGGTTGAAATGTGGTGTAAGCTTGGGGTGAGGAAGACCCTTCTCGTGAGGAAAGATCTTCTTGATGATCTTGCTGTAGTCAATGCTGCCATTTTCAGAGATGTTGGAATCCGTTGTCTCTGTCAGGGATTGCTGAAGCCCTTCGAGACTCCAGATTGTATCTTCATTCTGGATGTGAAAGGTATCTGTTTCCGCTCGAATCCATTCTTCGCCGTTCTCCTTGTCGATGATGCCGCTCCAGTCAGTCAATAGCTCTGATACGCCTGTGTCGGTGATGGAGGAGAGGTGAAGATGGGAGAGCGATGGAACACCTGTATCGTGGGGGCTGACCTCAAGACCGAGCTTTGTGAGGCATGCCTTGAGAAAAGCAGCTCGGTCCTTGTCGGCGCCTCCTAGTTTGGTGACCAGGTCATCGTACCCAGGAACGCTTGGCTGAGGATTCAAGTTGGCCGCAGCGAACCTAAAGTGTATCAGTCAGTACATGTATACGGTGAACAGATTGAAACGTACTCGGGGTGAGGGCCAGTAAGCAAAGCTTTGCCATCTCCGACTGTGCAAAGAACAACTGCTGCTTTTCCATCACCACCATCGACATCAAGCTCCTCGTCGTAAGTAGCGAGAACCTCGACCTTTCTATCCTTAACCGAAGCAGCATCAACAAAGACACCTCCTCCGTTGTAGTAAGAGATGATTTCAGACGCAACCTCCTGTTCAAAGGCACCCTTGGGTACCGTCAAACGCACAGCCCTCGCCCCCCTTTCACTCCGATACTCAAAGCCTTTGAACGCACCACCTCGACAGGTCCCTGGGAAGAACCCTAGCTCTCTTCGTCCAACAACCTCCATGGGCTTGTTTCCCACTTCAAACTCACACTTCTGTGTCCCGTAGTAGCCACCAGCACAGAAGCCTAGATAAGAGCCTCCTCGGCGAACATAGTCGCCGATACGACGATTTCCCTCACCATTCAATGCCTGGCAGTAGCCGAGATCGCCACCACCTGGGAAGACGAGGAGTGCGCATGTTGCTTGCCATGGTTCTTTGAGAACGATGTTCTCGGTGATGGGGATGACGGCGTAGTTGGGGCCGAGAAGACGGCGGAGGGACCAGATACAATGCCGCACTGACTCAACTGTGGTGCCGATTCCTTGGTAGTGAATCAGTGAGTGTAACAGCCAGTGAAGGGAGTTGATGGATCAAACCTGTGTAAACAAGAACGTTGAGCTTTGCTGGTGCCATTGTTCGTATTTGGCTGGTTCTGGTGATATCAAAGTTGTTCGTGTAGTCTTGTCACTTGACTTTGTTGGATCTCGCCTCAGTTAAATCTCCGCCTCGAACCACCTTTAACCTCTTTCAACGATAACACACAAGACTCAATCACCACAATTTTCGACAAGAGATCAATCGAAATTATGACGAAAGAAGAGAGTAACGCTCAGCAGAGCACACAAGAAGATGACGATGAGCCTGATGAATGGTGAGTGAGCGCTCTTTTCCGTTGAGACACCGAAAGCCGAGGCCTTTGCTAACCGCTGATGAAGGGACAAGCGGATCTTTAGCACTGGATGCGCGGGTGAGTCTCTTCTTTCTTACAAAACCCAATGGCGAAATATAAAGGAAGATATAGGACCTCTATAAGGTTCTATAAGTCTACGCCTCAACTACCCGCTCATCAATCGGTTTGTTGAGAAAAAAGCTTGCTAACAGACATCACCAACTCAGATGAGAACGCAAAAATGACGGATTGCTACTTTGAAAAGAAGGATTGGCGCGCATGTGCTGCAGAAGTGAGTATAAAAAATCCAATACAATCCAGCCCTATTGTTTCATTTATTTCGAGATGCCTTATCACATTGCTTTTTATGTTGTCATAGACCTGAACTGACAGTATCATAGATGGAGCAATTCAAACAGTGCTGGAAGGCTCATAACAACGACCAACGCACAGAGACCAAGGACAATTGAAGTCGCATTCGGGGACATGTAACCGCATAATACTGTACTATTACTGTATAAAATGTAATATACCAAGACCAGGCTCTCCTTTCCAGTCGATTAGGAAACTATGACTTCCAAATGCGTTCGCTCAATCAAGGCATCATGGTATGATATACACAGTATTAGCACTGTCCCCACCGGACAATCTATCCACCCGCCCATGAAATTATCACCACAGCTTCATCAAGCTTGAAGCTCACCATATCCAACTCCCCATAGCAACCCACAATGTTCGTCCCTCGTCGCACCCTCTTCACCGCCCGAAGACTCCCCACCTCCTTTCGTCCAATTGCACGATACGCTACCGAAGCATCAGACGTGACGCTGCAAAAGCCTGATGAAGATGTTACACAAGTGAAGCAAGAAGACGTTGTCACAAAGCCGAAATACACTCCCAGAGCTAAACCTGCACCTACAACTGCGCCTGCGAAGTCAACACCTGCAAAATCTACACCTGCGCCTGCAAAGTCTACATATGCGCCCAAGACATTTTCCGCAAAGCCCGCGGCGAGCAGCAAGAGTCCTAAGCTGGAGAGTCCACACAAGCCTGTTGCAGTGTCGAAGAGCATTCTGAGCGAGACTAGCGAGACGGACACGGAGAACACAGAGCACATCAATTGGGAGACGAGCTGGTATGGCCTTGGTGTGAAGGCTGTTACTCCTGAGCAGAATGAGATTCTCGCAAGACCAGTTGATGCTGCAGATGTGGAGGTCAAGCCCGATGGTATCATCTACTTGCCAGAGGTCAAGTACCGACGACGGCTGAATGAGGCGTTTGGACCGATGGCTTGGGGAATGGTCCATCGTGGGGATGTTGTTGTCGGTAACCAGATCGTGACGCGTGAATACGCTCTCATCGTGAACGGCCGGTTAGTAAACCAATTTCCAATATCATCATTGACTAACAAGAACAGAATGGTCTCCCAATCGCAGGGCTACAACAACTACTTCAGCCCCGAATCTATCCCTGCCGCCATTGAGGGTGCCAAATCCAACGCCCTGATGCGTTGCTGCAAGGATCTCGGTATCGCCTCTGAACTCTGGGATCCTGTGTACATCCGCTGGTTCAGAAAGCATTTTATAGAGGAAAAATGGGTCGAGCACGCGATCACTAAGAAGAAGAGGACTTTCTTTTTCAAGAAGGGTGTCGCCGAGGCAACATACCCTTACAAGTTTTGTTAGACACTGTCATGTCTTCCTTGCACTACATTTGTATAGAATCTCGGGGTGAATATTTCAATGTATGATATGGATGGATTAGACGTATGGCTTTGGCGCATGGAGCGATACTGTAGTACTTCAGAGGAAAATGAATGGATCACGAATCATCAGACCAATATCTAGGGTCATCTTAAAAGAAGAACGAGCTCATGTACACCAATTCCCATTTATAGATATGCACTGGGGCAGTTATCGCGCCGAATATCAACGGGCCCATGTCAAAAAACACCATACCTACCTTAGTAAGACCCATGATCATTCAAAACCCACCTCCCAGAATGGAGTTTCTATCTTTCCCTTCCGGAGGCGCTCGCTCCGCCTCCTGATGCGGCATCACCGCCCCATCCCCAAGGAACCCATGAGCCTGATGCATTTCTAGTGCCGGCTCCCTGGTTTCTTCGGCGCACCTGACGATGGTCTTCGTCCGAACTAGTCTCCGCGTCGATCCTCTCGAAATCGGTCTCGCTGCGACTCTTGCTAATACCACTCCATGCGCTAAGTCCACTAGGTGGTCGCTGGGTAGGTTCATCTTCCTCGTTATTATCATAACCTCCGTAGGCCATGGGATCGCGGCGAGAGCCTGTGCTTGTCTGGGCACGCTGGGCTTCGGTACGAAGATCCTGGGCCTCCCGATCAAGTGCCGAGATCAGGACATTTAAGCGATCGCGCTGGGCCGAGATGAAGTCCATTCTGGCACCAGACTCGCGAAGATGCGGTGGGATCAATGCGCCCGAGTTTGTGGCCTCACCTCCAACTGTTCTCGTACCAGCCGATTGTCCACCTGCGTTGGTAGCAGCTGCCACAGCGCTGGAGAGCAGGCTGTAAAAGTCGGTGCCGCTGCTGTTGTTACCAGCCCATCGCGCAGCAGGGACGTTGAATCGTGACAGAAGCGACTGCGTATAGCCTTGCGCAGGCTCGGGAGGAGGCGACTCGGGTTCGGATGGTGGAAGACCGAGGACCTTGACTTTGAACTGCTCAATAGCGAGCTTGAGGTAAGATATTCCGGCAGCAGTCAAGCGCTCATGTGCGCTTGCGATGAAGTCGTCAATCTGCGTCTCGTTCTTTTCAAGATAAGGATGGACATATTCCTCGTATAGACGTCGAGCGCCTTGTGTCTGTGGGAGGATAAGGTAGAGGAGGAATAGTAAACGGAAATAACCGTAAAGCGGAATCCTGCTAGTGTCAGTACAGAAGGTGTCAGGTATGAGGTTTAGACATACCATGAGACAATAAACCAAACCCAAGACTCGGCGAGAAGACAGCAACTGAGCACGACCCAGTACATCAGCCATGGCGTCAGCTGGGTGGGATCATGTGTCTTGAGCGCTTTGTAAGATGCAAAGATAGGAAACAGATAACATGCGACAGAACTATTGAGAACAAGGGAATAGTCAGTAAATCAGATCCATTGGCGTTGAGAGCTGATTGAGGTGGCTATCATCGCAATTGCGAATATGACGCCTCATGACGAAGATGTATAGGGCTGAAGCTTACGATAAGAGCATAGGGAAAAGGTCAAACATGACTGCAACCCGAGGTGAAACCTCGTGCGTGACGCGACAGTTAAAGCTGAATATGAGCGGGGGTTTGACCAACGGAGAAGAGGGTAATTGTCTCCGAGAGGTGTAAGGAAGAGAAGAAAAAAGGTTTCTTGTAGGTGTAATAGAATAAGTTTGAAGATAGGTAACGTTTAGTGGTTGAAGCTGGACTGAGCTGAAAATGGACCTAAAGAGGTGAAGTGGGCGCCGAAACTCCCGCGAGCGGGGGCGGGGCACTTTTTTCGTGTGACGGTGATGGCTTAGTGAGTGACCCACTGAAAGTAGGTGCTACGAATGGAGAAATATGTCTCGAGTCAAAAGAGCTGATCACCTGAATGCAGACTTGACCCTCGTGATAGAGGCAAGTGTCTTTTGTTGGGCACAATGACGACTTTTATTCTGATTCTTAAACTGAACACGGTTTCTTTGAGGGTCCTGACTCTTTCAACTGCGGAGTTGGTACACGTGTCTCGGATGCGAGTCCTGTATCTTGAAGACAAGTGTTTACATATTCGTGGACAGAGCATCTAGGCATCAACCATTTCGAAAGCAACTGCAGCAATTTATCTGCAGAGGACACATAATTACCGCAGATAAACAAGATCTATGGCCGCAACTGTCGCCTGGTGAAAACGCATGATACGCGTGGTAATAGGATGCTTACTCAACCAAGATCTTGGCAAGAAGAACATGCAATACTTGATCCATAAAACGGGAAAAGAGAGAAACAAGAGAATATCTTATCAGTGATAGGATATCGATATGGCTTACTTATCTGAATCTGAAGCGATAGGATATGGACCACATTATAAATAGTTTCAAATTGAAGGATCGCTAACAAGGTTTTGATGTCGCAGTTGACAACGGAGTCGGCATGACTCGGGCCCGGTCGGAGGCGCGGGCCAAGCCTCGTGCTCCGGCTTGGCTGAGACCAAGCTGCAACTCCAAGTCGGCACCAATATCACCGAATATCTAAGGAAATGTTGAGCCTCATTACTTGACACGATAATTTTCTTATTTGATCTCTACTTACCATGATGAAGCACAAACCGACCACTGGTGGAATTGTCATTTTTTGAACCGATTTGACCTGTAAAGTATCCATGATAGTTGTCAAGCCTACCCTACATATCTCTGCAGCTTGGATCAACCTGGCTGTGAATATCCAGAATTTAAGCATAGACTTACAGTGAGGACAATGCTCCAGGGCCGAGTACGAATACAACAATATTTGTACCGAAACGAATCTAAGATAAGATCAACATCGCCTTA
Source organism: Fusarium oxysporum f. sp. lycopersici 4287 (assembly GCF_000149955.1). Taxonomy (NCBI): domain Eukaryota; kingdom Fungi; phylum Ascomycota; class Sordariomycetes; order Hypocreales; family Nectriaceae; genus Fusarium; species Fusarium oxysporum. The sequence goes on from NC_030993.1 coordinate 2,654,642, forward strand.
GACCCTTAGTGTCCTGTCACGATGCAGCCATCATCACCATGGGATGTATATCCGGCCACCACTGCCGAGCTAGATCATGCAAGGTACGGACAAGGTAGATGTCCGTTACGGCCGAGATAATCATGCTGGAACCACTAGATATGGTGTAAGGGTAACGAATCTCACGATACGTCTTTGCATATCCAATGGCTTCTGGCTGGCCAGCCACGTTCTCTATCCCTATGAACAGTCCACAGCAAACCCTAACTCAACAACACTCGCGCGAACCATGCTCTGCTGACGTGGAAACTCATTAAATCTAGAAATAGCTTATCAAGATCCCTCGTATAAATGCGAATTATAGAACTCTATAAAACTCAGCCTCATGTTTCATGTCCATTTTGCCCGTCCGCCTCCCGCGGGCGCCCGATCGGCCGGAGCCCCGGGTGGACGGCGCACCCGGACCCACCTGATCCTGAAGTGTACAATCGACTTTTTTGCTCCACTCCAGCTGAAATAGTATAGGAATTCAGGATCAGTGGTGCGAGTTGACGTAGTTGGGTCGTTATGCCCGCGGAGTCAGATCTTGGGTATTTGTTCCGACGGGTGCCGAGATCTGATATCTTGAAACCTGCCCCTTTATAAAGACGTGAATCTGCTGTCTTCCCCAGATATCCAATCCGTCACATCATAACAACCATCCAACAGTAAACAAGTGCGAGCTCTGATCAGTTCCTGCATATCCAGCCCTACCGAAAAGTTTGTCAACTCTAACTCGACGACGTGGTGAAGATCGCAAACATGAGCCATACACCATTACCCGGCGGGCTTATCTCATTCGGCTCCGATGCCAACTGTACACTCGAATTATGTCCCCTCGAGTCGAGTATACTACGATACCAACCAAACGTTCCCGCTAATGCCATCTTCATTGGAGTATTCGGATTGTCTATGGCTCTTCATATCTTCCAAGGTATCAAGATGAAGACATGGGGCTTCATGGCGAGTATGATGGCAGGATGTATTCTCGAGATTATCGGTTACGTCGGACGACTTATCATCCACGATAATCCATTTGACTTTATTGGCTTTCTATTGCAGATCAGTAAGTGTTTCTAAACCAAACTCGAACAAGGAATGGATGGAAAGGGAGAACTTGACTAACTCTGGCCCAGTCATGATCACCATTGCCCCCGTTTTCTTCTCTGCTGCCATCTATGTTCTTCTGTCCCAGGTGTAAGTTCCCTCAGTTCACCCAGAAGAAGCACAACTGACACTCTCAGCATCAACTTCGTCGATCCAAATGTTTCTCGATTCTCTCCCAAGTATTTCTACTGGATCTTCATCCCTTCCGACATTATCTCCCTCATCCTCCAAGCCGTCGGCGGTGCAGTCTCAGTCGTTTCCACAGCGAAAGACGACGTCAAGACTGGAGAGGACATCTCCATCGCTGGTCTTGTCTTCCAAGTCGTCACTCTACTTTGTTTCGTTGGATTGTTCATCGACTACGTTATCAGGGCTTCCAAGTCACCGGCCCGATATCGCCTTACCAAGCCCATTCTCACCTTCCTCTTTTTCCTTTTCCTTTCGACTATCTTCATCTTGATTCGATGTGGCTACCGAATTGCTGAGCTCAATGGAGGATACTTCAGTGCTATCTTTCGAGACGAAGGTCTCTACATCGCTCTTGAATCTTGGTAAGAGCCCCTGAAGCCTGTCACATTTATAGTAACAACTCACTGACTGTTCTTAGCATGATGTACATTGCTGTTCTTCTTCTGAACGCTGGCCACCCCGGATATGCTTTCAAGGAAACCCCCGAGTTTACCAAGGAAATGGACCAGATGGACCAAGACGACACTACCGTCTTTGGAGACTAAGTCTCATCTTCTTCAGAACTTGTAAGATGGAAAGTAAGATGGAAAACATGCTCGCCAGGACAATGAGGTCCAGAAAGAAACTCCCCAACCAACTGGGGCGAGCTCAACGGATATTTTCCTTTGTTATCGGTATTGTGCCTCGAATTTTAGCGTATATATAGACAGTATGGCGAACATGGGCGTTAAGGATTTGGCAAATTAACTGCCTGGAGGATTATAGGATGATTTTTAGAAAGGGTATCGCACAGGGTGTGCAGGGCTTAGGTATAAAGTCCTTCGCGATTGGGCGACATGAGGAAGCTTCGATCTCTTGTTGAGTTCGTGTAAAAAGTGCTATATTAACGCATGACATCAAATAGATAAACAGGTCCAAATATATGAAAAAACGTAGAAAAA
>NC_030993.1:2658649-2736844 GCF_000149955.1 Fusarium oxysporum f. sp. lycopersici 4287
AGCGGCCAAAGATTGGATTGGCTCAAAGCACAGATCTAAAAGTAACCCTGGAACGCTAACACTTTTGCCGCCTCCCACCCAGCTGACCCCGTCCGTCTGAGCCTGACATATCGGAGTCAGCGAGCGCTCGCTTGCAGAGGAGCGCCGCCTAATAATGGCAGTTGGCTTTCAAGTAAGGATCATAGAATAGCCGTTATAGTACGGATACACTTTCATCGAGACTGCCATAGGAAGTATGTACTCACACCAATTTTGTTGGTGTTTGACAAAGAAAGAACAATTTATTCAGAGATCTTGCCCAAGGTTTAAGCAACGGCAGGCCTCTTCAAGCTATCACGCCCAGGCAACTCTTTTTTCAATATGTATAACGACGGCAGCAATGACCTCAGAGGCGTATGAGACTTCGAGAAGATGGGAAATCGTTGAGAGCTACCTCCGCCACATGATCGGTGCGGCTTCTGTCTGCTGAGTAAGATAGAATCTCGGGAATTGTATGAAGCCATGAGTGGAGCACCTTCATCTTGTTACTATGTTGATCTTCTGACCATTAAATCATTCTTTCGTAGAGGAAGTGGCAGGATTGCGCTGACTGCATTTGTAGAATTAGGTTTTGTAAAAGAAATGGGGGTCAGATGCCATTTTACTCCTCAGACATGTATAACCAGGCACAAAGGGGTCGCACTATTCCGTTCTTCTCGCAAAACAAACCCGGACGGGCTGTGGTCGAGGAAAAGTCGTGACTGACGATCCAAGCATTAGTCGAGTATGTCCGGAGTAGGAGGGAGCAAACCGACAACGTTAAAGCCCTGATTCGTCGAACGGAGAGTTGAGCTTAAAGCGAGCAAGGACTAGCAAAGTAGCAACATACGTTGTAAGCCAATGCAATAGCATAGGCAGAGTTGGGTTGTGGGACGGGTCGATCGGCTTTCGAGGATGGCGCTTTTAACTAGGGAGTCTCCTCCGTTAGTGGCGAGTTTCTTGGTGGTTTTGTGAGGTCAAGTACTGTATGATAGTAGGGTCTGTTCAACGTTATTTGAATGATTTCACCAGTATTGGCTCTGTTACAAGTGTTGACTTTGAGACTTGAATGGGACAACTGCAGGGGCTCTCATCTAAGGTCTGGTCACTGGCTGGTGAGGGCGGTGGAGGATCTTGCGAGTTAGGTACGGGTACCTACCCCATAACTAAGTGCTGACGGGTGAGTAACTGAAAATGCCTGCTCTGCAACGCTGTAACCAACATCCGATTTGACACCGTTAGACCTGGGTGCTAATACGATGGAAAAAGCAAATAGGTGAGCATCCTCCAAATGGGGTTATTGCGATAAGCATTGCCCAATTCTTGCAACTATGGTTGCAGGATGTGGCTGCAAGCCCCAACGGTATTCAACACAAGTCAGAGTTTAGCCTAGCGGGCGATGGATAACGGCTGCGATCCGTCCAATCTCCATTCGTCTTCACAAGGGAGCGCCTTTTCTGTTTTGGACTTTTGAGTTTCCACCGTTCGTTCTTGAACTCCAAGAGAGTTTAGATACTTGATAACGGAGACCCAGACGTTTAGCCGTCGCTGTACTAGGGAACGGATGGCACGAGACGACAGTATGACCAAAACGCGTCCCTTGCAGTAGCTTCTGCAACGGGTGATGGTTCTTGCTCGAGTGGAGAAGGTCTCAGGCTCCAAGGCGCTGACCCCCTTAAGCCAAGTATGAGACTGACGAGCGACAAAGAGGGGACTGATGACATTGCTTCTTAGCACTGTAGCCACTGTCTCGTACCCTGTTGATCTTTGAAGGGTCGGATGATAAAGCCAATGGATGGTTTTGTATCCTCCTTTGAAGCATGATAGGTTGCACTGGAAACATTTGCGACGGAACCTTATCAACGTCACAGCATCTGTAACTCTGTAACATATCATTTCCACTTCAACAGCAAGCTGGATGAATACGTATTTCGGGACATTCGAGATAGGGCATCGGCTGCTACTCCGATCCCTTGAGGCGTCCAAATACCAAGACGAAGGTGGTGGTGGCGGACGGGTATGTAAGACGGGAGAGACCAGGCGTTTGCAGTCTGCAGCAAGTAAAGCGGTCGCCCGTCATGCGTGGCCCAGCAAACGTGGGCAGAGTCTATAGAGCTGGGCAGTAAAAGCAAGGTAACGAAAGCCATGGATCTTTATGTGCGACACGGCATGGTTTGTGGCGGACGTCTGACTGACCTGGGATTCGGTTGTTAAATTGTTGCGTCGGACATGTGTAGTATTTTGTACTCACCAACAGGAGATACAAGATGCAGAAGAGTATCACATTGATCACAATGACAGCAAGGTTGATTGAGGTCCTCAACCGCGAGCCTCTTGTTGCCGTCCCTCTGCACGCGTTCCGATGACTGGCGCGTAGAAAAGGGGATTCATCTCCGATCGTGATTGTATACTAAGAGAAGTGTTGCTTCGTATGAAGTCAAGATGACGCTGACGACTGATTTTTTTTAACAAACACTTGAAGAATTCCAGTGCTAGGGCCGTGAAGGTGTGTGAGGTTGGTCCACGATCTATCGGGTCGGGTTCCATGTTGAAAATCATCCATTAGTGGAGGGCCAATGGAGCAAGTGTCCCTCCTCGGGCTATGTTGGACTGCACTAAAGGCCAAATAGTCCACTGAAATTTGGGCAGACTCCAGGACTTTCAGCGAACAGACAGAAACTTCGCAGTTAACTGAAGTGAGCCCAGGGCTGTTCGTGCCTGTCTCCCTTGCCGCACCATCTCGAACGGTGGACTCCCACCCCTGCGATCTGCTAGTCACACCCCCTAAATCTTGCCCTGGCCTGTCCTTGGAGGTGAGATGGATGTTCCGTCCCCTGTGCAGCTGGTACCAACTCAAGGAGAAATGGACTGTTCGTCCCATGTTCTGCAACGTACTCGCGCTGACGAAGGTACTTTGCAGCGAACACTTAACCACCTGTTTTATGATCGCTCCCATGTACCATCCTTGTCAACCATGAGCCATCGTTTCATTCAGAGCTACAAAGCTAAATCTGTATGATACTTTAACGGTGTTAAGCTGTGGCATCTGGGCCATATCTAAGTAGTTCACGAGAAATGCCTCAGCTCGCTATTCCATCTCCTCGAATACCTAATCTTCCGTCCGTGATAGTGCAATACCATTAATTTATGATGCAGCAAGTCCGACTGACCTAGCAAAATGGTACCTGCCTGTTGGCTTTCCCGCTACCATTCCCCTTTACGACTAGGCCCCCTGTCCCCACACCCTCCTTTCCCCTGTTCCTGGCACACCCCACCTCTCATCCATTCCTTCCTTCGTCTTTTGCTCTGGGGCGCCCTGTCAATCTAATTCCCCCTTCATCGTTGTCACCAAATTTCTCGTCCTACTCAAAATCTCGAGAATTTGTTGGTTCCATTGGCTCAGACACGCCTCGTCCCTAAACGGTCTTCTTTTCCGTCCTCTCGTTTGTTAAACTTCATTCATTCTTTTCCCATCCGTTCATTACCTTACTCCCATTGACCGTTGCCCTTTGACACGCCTTGGTACCTGTCGGGATCACGAGTCTTGTGCCGATCCAGTGGTACCCCAGATTGATGAGATCAAATCAAACTGCCGGCCAGCAAGTAACCATTTGACAATCCTGCTCCGACACGATCGACTCGCACCCTGTGACAGCACTCTCCCTTGAGATCCGCAGACCACAGTCAAACCAAACCAAACAAGGCCTATTCGACTCACCACTCGCTCAAGCTTCTAGCGGAAATCTCGGTTGTTTTGCTTTGTTCATTCTCTCCCCGAGTCTGAGACAACCTCCTTTATCCATCAAACTTGCCTGAATCGTTTCCATTTCTGGACTCAACATCCGACCCGTTCTTGTTTAACCTAACTCGGGTACCTGCGTTTTCCTCTTCCCTCTTACAAGAAGAACTCATCTGCTGTCGCCCGCTTTCGGCCTACAAACTTGCCATACTACATCCAGATTGCTCCACGAGGCTCTTGAACGACGACGACCCCGACGACAACCCCGACCCGCGAATACATCGAGTACGAACAATCTTGCCTCGCGTACCCTGTGTGACTACCGAGTCACTTAGCCCGAATCGATATTGGTCTCTCACATCACCAGAGGCTGGCACACATATTCTGCCACTACGGTTTTCGTCAATTTGACATCTGCAGGTACGAAACTCATTTCCTGTTGCAAGCGATTGGGTGGTTATTGAATGGGGAAACATCTGCCCTCATTGTTCATCGAAGCGGCCATGCATATTTACCCATACATGGTGATGAAGTTCGAGCAGCGACCGGGCCAGATATCCGCTTCATGAACTCCAACCAATCTTGCATACCGATCAACAATAGCGAAGCTAACCAGCATAGTGTTTGAAGCAAGGTTGGTATAGTTGCCAATCTAGTTCGACCTATATCACCTTTATCAGTTGTGATGAATTAAACGCCTACATCTCCTACGACACCAAACAACCGAGGCAAAAAATAACGGTTCATCCTCGGGATTTGTCTTTCATTATGAATAGGTTCAGAGGCAAGAAGAAGGGCAAGGATGATCACGAGGCTCCGCGGCCATCGATTGAGTCTGAGTCTTCTAGCCCCTTTAGAATGTTTGGCAAGAAAAAGGCACAGGAAGAGGAACCTAAAAAGGAGATTGATCTCGCTACAGCCCTTCCATCGACTGATGATTTTCGAACAAGTCTTCTGATGACCAACCTTTCGGCACGATTCTCTATGTTGCGCGAGCAAGATGACCCAAACACCAAGGTTGGCAAAGCTAGTGACGATAGTGTTCTGTTCCCTAAAAGACAATCGAGAATGATGGACTTTGGTTTTGCTGCAGGGTTGGGCGACATTGCCGAGGTCGAGTCTATTCGGGCCCCCTTTGCACGCTCATCGATGCAGTCTAATGATGATACCGGTTCAACAAACGGGAGTGTGATGGGCCGGTCGAAACCAATTGAAGGAAACAACTTGTTTGGAGGCCGACAAAAGGTTTACAAAATCGGCACCGGAGGGAACAAAGGGGCTATGAGTGGCCGTGTTCTCTATGGCGACGATGTCGCCCAGTCAGCTTTCCAGAAGTGGAGGCAATCTGAAAAGGATAAGCAGTCATTTGAAGACCTGCAGCAAGAAGATTTAGGTGACTTAGAAAATGCTCGACCAGAGTCTCCTTCTCAAACCGAGTACAACCGAAAAAGGGAGACAAACTCAACAACATCGTCAGGTCCATCTGCAGCTCGGGACTCAACAGCCGCCACATCTATCACCTCATCTTCAGTCAAGGACCGGGAGTCCTTCGTGCGCACATCTCGGACTGTTAGCCCAGCACCACCAATGGAGCGAAGCGTGACCAGAACCCGTCGTCTCTATGAGCAAAGCTTGAACCAGGATCTCCAAGACCAACAGTCATCTGCTCTCTCAAGAATCGATACGCTTACAAAGCGAACACTCGGCAGCAGAACTCCAGATCTGACACCTCCTGTTCCTTCCCCAGCAAGCGCAACATTTGGTGATCGTTTCATCACTCGATCGGTCCTGGCTAAGGCTAGTGCCCCTAACCTACGATCTTTCAGCCCTCCATCGCAAATGAGTCCTGTAGACTCGATGAACAAATTTCCCAGCATGGACCAGAAGGCCTTCGGTGCTACACCCCCTCTCAGCCCCCCTATTAGTGAGACAGGGGAGGCTCAGCCCTTTGATCGAAGCAGAATTATCAGCAGGACCAACAGTCAATATGATGAATCAAGGTTCGCCCAACGGCAAATGCAAATGCAGCAGGGTCGCGAAACTCCCACGAATCGATTCCGCACTGATTCCAACCCCTCACTGCCAGGCACTCGATCTAGGTCGTCTTCTGCCCACCGTCCGCAAATGGAAAGGAACGAATCTGGGTCTTTCCAGACTGAGCCAACCGTCCAGGAAGAGTCACAACATTCAACCTTTTTTGATGACGATGATGACCAGTCTGTCGTGGACGAGTCACACCTTCAACCTATCTTTCCTCTTCAAGTTAAGGTTGAGAAGCCAGCTGATAATGAGCACCCTGCCTTCAGACGCACTACAGTACCAACGCCTCTAGTGGTTTCTGAAGGAACTGGAGTTGCGCCAGCTAACTCAACAGAGCAATTGCCTAAGGACTCGCCTACTTTGGGACCTACCTCTGGTGGACTGAGCGGCATGGTCAGGCAGCATCTTCGACAAGACAGCGGGGCCTCCTCAATTTATGGAAGCTTACCCAACGATGTTGACCTGAGCTCACGATTCCCTCCCGAACGCCCTGATGCACACACCTATGAGCCCAAGACGGTCGATTCAAACGCCTGGGAGTCGATTGAGAGAGACTTGGCTATGTCAATTGACGGTAGCGTGACTAGTCCTACTAGATCGTCTGGTTTGATGGAGGCCCAGATATTGTCTAGACCCGAATCCACCCAAAACCCGAAACAGCAGGTCAACCCCCAGCCAGAAGAGGAGACAGATGACTTTGCCCGTCATCTTGCCGACGGTGCGCGACGTGTCAGGGAGAGGCTCACTTCTTTTGTCGAAGCTGATAGCAGCATTTCGTCACCAGAACCTCCGCCTCTGTCTGAGCTTCCACCTCCACCTCGTCCGAACGCTTTGGGCATCTTGAAATCCAAGTCCAGTCGTGGCTCTTTAGTTGACAGAGGTCGAGGTGACAGAGAGAATGGCAGTCAGTCCAAAGCGAAGAAGCTCCTTGGCCTCCGAGGCTCGTCGCCTGCCCCTGCCGCAAGTCCATCCCGCCGTGGCTCATTCGAGGCGAATGAGAGGCTAACGCAGTCGCCTGAGCCAAGGGACGAAAACCTGCCAAGAGATAGCGAGGAAAAGGAGGGTGTCCATGCTGGCCTCAAGGCTTTCCGACAAGCCCGTCGGGAACTCCAAAGGATGAAGGAACTCGAAGTTCAGCAACGACGCCAAGGACCCTCAAAGCCTCCTTCAGCAGGCAGAGATCGAGCCCAAACTACGACATCCCGACCACCATCTCAGGAACGTAGACCACCTCCTCCTGTCTCATACAATCGAGTCCCTAGCGAAGAATCGAGGGCCAATGCTGGCTCACGCGCTGGCTCCCGCTCAGGATCCCGCTCAGGATCCCGAGCTCCCTCTGAACGTGATCGAAGTGGCTCTGAAGCTAGCAGTGGAGGCAGATCTGGTAGCCGACCGCCACGCCTTAGAAACGGATCCGTGCCTCGCGATGATTACCAAGGGCCCATGGGATCTCCGGTGGGAGGCAATGGCAAGCCTCGACAAGGGCCGATGATGAGAGCACCAATGATGCCCGGACAAGACATGCGACGGTCACCACGTATGCCGCCTCAACCATATCCCGGAAACGCTTCGCCCGGTCCCTTCAACCGTCCCGACAACAGCTTGCATATACATCCTGTCTATGGGCACGATTCTGGCCACCCGTCACCAATCTCGCCACTTAATGGTGCCCCCTCGCCTCATGGCGCACCTTCTCCCCATGGATTCCCTGGACCTGGCCCCGGCCCCCAGAGACCGTATGGACCTCCTTATCCGGGTGGAATGATGCGCAACCGAGATATGTCGGAACCTTCAATCAAGCCGCCAGTGTCGCCCATGGGTCACCGGGACGGCCTCCGACCTGGACCTGGACCTGGACCTGGTCTCAATAGTGGTGCAGTCTCTACGCCTAACCTGCATAGCAACATGACTGCTCCTCCTTTGCCACCAATCAACCCTCGACGCAAGAACACAGGAGCCACGCTCGCTGAAGGCACCATGAGCGCTCATCGCCGCCCTATGAGCCCTAGTATTGCGAACGACCAACGTGGTGGCTTTCGAAGTGATGATGAAGATGGCGCAGGGATGAACCGCCAGAGATTACGCAAAGCCACTAGCGAGGCAAACGGTATGAACGCACGAGCAAGATCAATGCATCAAGCTCCTCCTCCGCCTATGGCAGCACCACCTCTGCCTCCTAGCATGAGCAGCAATGCAGTTCCCGACGGGATGATTTAGCAGTGCAAACGATGACTGTTTTCTTTATATTTCTTTCGATTCTCTTAATTCGCCTTTTGCCGACAGCATGAGACTCATGACCAAGATACCTCACGGCCCTTTTCATCTCATAAACTTAATCTCAGCGTCCTGAATCATCGAGCAGAGTCTTCGATGATAGGACCCCAACATTCGTGTGCATTTGTGGGGTGAACGATTTGTCACTCCTTGTATGTTTTCTTTTGGGGATACTTCGGTCATTGACGGATGGATGGTTGGAATCTAGTATCAGGCGCAAATTGGCCCGGCTAGCAAGAGATCGAGCAGGTCCTTGATTCGAATAGCTGGCGTCAGGCAGGGTGTGGAAGGAAATGATATGTCAGGAAGCAGAATGGAACGGAACAAGCGGGCATGCATTCAACAAGGCTGGGGAGGTGTTTGGTTTTGTACGTATAGGATTGGGAGCCGACGGCTAAAAGGCGTAGTGAGGATACTACGTCAGTTTATAAAACGTTGACCCATGGAGAGTTTTCACCATTTCAAAGGATGGCCATAGTCAAGGAATGGGAATAGGCACCAGGCCTGAAGTCAATCATTGTAGATGAGATAAATAATGATGGTTACCTAGGTGTTCATGTTGACATGTCCAAGACGCATGAGACCCCCCGCGATTCTAGCGAACTCGCACACGAGCAGCTCGGCGGCTTGTAAATAACAGGTCACTATCGAGACTTGTTCAAAAGACAGGAGGTCAGACTGTAGGACATCATAAGCTGTAGTATCACAGCTATGATAGAACAGTCTCACAACATCATCAAATCAAGCTTTATTTTAAATTGTGCAATATTCCAATTTTATGTATTGCTTCTAGGGTAGGCAATCACCCCGCCTGCAACTTTTGTGTCTCCCAAGCAGCCACTGGTACACGGCTGATCTGACGGGGCAAGGTGAGGCTGTCAGCCTCCATTTTTACTCACAATCAAAGCTGTTATTGTTGTTGTTTTCTGCGATTATTGTCGGTGCGACGTGGCAATGTGGTTCCAACTTGTGGGCATTGCATTTTCAAACCAGAGAGAAGGGCCGACGTGAGGTTTACTATATTATGTAACGAAGGGAAATTTCGGGAGGACTGCTCAAGTTGTAGATCGGGCGAGTCCGGGACATGGCCCAGAATTTGGGGTTAGTTTTTTCTGAAACAAGGGTCCAATGGAGGGTTCAGCAGTGGCAAGTAAACCAAGAATTGGCAATCTGCATTCATGATTGGAGCGTTTCATTTCACGATGGACTCATCAATTCAAATCACTGGATTAAGCGCCGGGCGAAAAGAAGCCGAAAGTGGGTTGATAAAACTTGGTATTGATTCTTGTCTCTGATTCTCAAAAGTCAAGTCGCCCAAAAGAGACCGCGGGTATCGATTATTGTTACAGCTGAAAATCCGTTGCGATTCATTCCCCGTTAACCCCGAGACAAGTCCAAAAACGTAAAAGCATAGAGTAATAGAACGCCCAAAACCCGACGTCATATCTTTCCCGTGGCGCCTCCGCATAAACACCCCTAAAGAGGCTGAAAGCAAAGCTTTTGCTGTTGGAGAAAGAGGATAATTGCTTGAAGAACCAGTCGCTGAGGTATCAATCAAGAACAAGTGAAATGGTGAATGTGACGACCAGGTCATAGGTGTGAATGGAGAAGAGGCAAATTCCGGGCAGAATAGAAGCGCCGTCGTTGAAGTCGTCAAAAAGTCGTGTCTCGTATGAGCGAGGGTATCCAGACTCTCATCTCGCCATGCTGTAGCCCTTTGTCATGATAGAGGTCCAGGCGTGTGTTGTGAGAGAACAGAAGGAGAGTGCCGTCGAGACGCGTCTGTGGGTGAACGCTTTAGCACAGAGGGCAGTTGTTGCATTGCTTGTGGCCGCAAGCGGTGCAGGTGGTGCTGATGACAATCATGCCTCCACACTGGCAGCAGTACTCGTAGGCAGGCATGTTGGTGATGTTGGTTGGTGATGGGGTTTTGTGGTGTTGTAGAAGTTGAAGTAGTCCTGGGATGGTATAGTCTGGTGATTGTTGATGAAGAAGAGGGAGGTAGGCCAGCTTGGAAATGGGGGGGGGGAAGAAGAGGGATATAAATAGTTTGAGGAGGAGAGAGAAAGAGAGAAAGAGGCGAGGCCAGGCGAGGCCAGACAAGGCAGAGTAAGGCAACCCAACGGAAGGGGACACCCTCAGAGTGCTCGGATATGTTGATCGGAAGTCAACGTCCAGTCCAAAAGAATGGGGGTGAAATTACTCTGGAGTTGGAATGGGTTGGTTTCGGCATCTTCTAAGACGGGTAGAGTCCACATTCACTCGTTTCCAGTGCAGGTCAATGTTTATCCCCGAGCCTAGAGCCTCAGCCAGAGCCAGAGCAAAAGAGTGGGCAGTTTTTTTTCCCTTGTGTGGTGGTGGTGAGTGGTGTCCTGACTTACACGCTTCGCGCTAGGCAACCCTTAGATTTCAAGGTTCAAGGATCCCTTGGCTTGGACGTCTCCGCTCTTGGTGACACAAGCGTTTGTGGTGAGGGGAACTCTGCATGTGCCGTACCGAGGAGAGGGTGGGTGATCTCAGCTGAGGTTTTTACTGGTTGGTGAGTGGAAGCGAAGACATATACTTTTTACAGTACGATTTTGATATCGATATCTCTGTTTAATTACCGAGACCGACTTACATTCATGCTTATTTTCTGTCTCTTACTTGGTATTCTCTGTCCTTTAATTTTTGTGATTGTGAATCAATTTCTCAACCGTGAATTTGCCTTGGTTTTGAATTGCGGCTTAGACTAATTAAACTCAGGACCCTGGCGTCACAAGCTAAGGCAACTCCCATGTTGATGCTTGGGTAGGTTCACGCATGCTACGTCATCGTGCAATGACGATGGGAGTTTTAAGGTGACTAGCTCGGTTTTCGAGATGGAGAGAAAAGAAAAGAGTCACGGAACGAGCCAAATAGCAACGAGGCAGTGTGACGAGAATGCCTAATCCAACCAATGCCCTTGAAAAGGCTGATCCATGCCATCCAGCCAGCCAGTCACATCCTTCGAATCAACTGGGCTGGGCCGGTCCCTCGTCACTTTCTTGTTCACTCCACGTTCACGGGCCACTAAAGAAAAGTAAAGTACAGACAGAGAGCAGAACATCCGTCCACTCACAACCCCCGTTCATCATCTCCAGATGAGGCTAACGAGACAACCCCCAAAGTCGGCTGTTCTGTTCCTACGGAGTCTTGTAAGATCTCGGCTTTTCTTAACAGCTGATTGTTCCCACCTCATCCGCACGCACATGTAATAGTATGTACAGTATTGTATGGTTGACTCACGGGGAACAATCCATTGCATCCGACGAAACTTACAAAATTGGTGATGATGAACTCAGAACTGCGCCTCGTACTTGGTCATTCTTAGCTGACAAGATCATCAAAGATCAAAAGCTGAACACACCCTTTCCAGCCGTTCAATTTGCGGGGTAGGAAACTATTGTCACCATTCATCTGCCGTGGCAGAATCACAAGTCCAAACTCACTTGCCGATCTGACAGCCAGAGTCCTACGGATGGATGCTACATGCTACGACCCCAGATTTTCGCCTCTCGATGCCCAAAGATTCTCGACCTCAAAAAAGCCTCCTTGGCCTCTTCTTTGTTAGCGGCAAACGGGATGACGCATTCCTGTCGGTAATATGCAGTCCCTAGAGTCGCCCAGCACGAATCGGGTCGACGGTTGCATGTTGCATTGGTAGGGTCCCCTAGGCCCTAGGTCCCCCCGGCGCGCACGCAAGGGCATGCGCCACCGGGGATCGAAAGCCCACACACCCCCAGAGGCTATTATGAAACAGTATGGGGTAAAGCTTTGCGAGATTCGATATCTCTCGCCTGTCATCGTCGAGCATTTGACAAAGTAGCCTGGCTGATGCGGTTGCGGCTGCGCTTTGGTCTCAACGGGTCATGGGGAGCTCGGTAAAGTTAGGAAAGCGGCTAAAGAGGCATTTCACTGCTTTATGTAAAAGTTTATTCATGGTGGTTTCGTCTTTTTTGTTGGTTCCGTCTTACACGTGGAGGCTGATTGACATGTCAATGGTTGATTTCGTCTCTCCGAGTGTCCGGCGAGGCTATCGCTAGAATATCCAATTGACCCGAAAATCTGACAAAACATTATCAAGACTTCCAGTAAAGAACAGGTCAAATGCAAGTGAAGCAATGTCGTTTAACTCAATACGAAGCAATTATTTTAGACATTGTAAAGTACTTTCTATGGCTTAATATAGAGTGGCTATTGTAGCTCGCACTCTCCATGTTGGTGCTGCAAATGCAACCCAAACTCCAATTTCATCCATCATCCATCGGAATCTGAGGCCCTAAACTCCAAAAGCAAATGTTCTTCCCATCCTGCAAAGTTTTCCCATACCCCAACTCCATTCCTGATGAATCCCCTTCCTCCCTCGTCTCGTATTGATCAACCTATCCAAATCTAAAGATCTGCCCACTGTTGCTGGACTCGCGAGGGGATTCGTAGTAGTATGTGGGCGGCTGACGATTCATCGGCTGCAGCGGAACGATCTCAGCAGCCTGAGGTTGGATCTGCTGATGGTGAATGTTGCTGGCGTGTCTCAGCTGATTGACACCACGAACTCTTCCGGAGACGTCAGCAAGCGCTCGATCGTGTTCCAGGAGTGACATGTTGTGTTCTTGAAGCAGTCGAACTTGTTCCTTGAGCCCCTCGGACTGTTCTTTCATGGCTCCCATAGCTTCTTGCATTGATGCAAGGATCGTCTGGAGAGGAATTTCGCTGTCTGTCTGCGTTCCTTGGTCTCGGAGGACGGTTCGTTGCTGCGAGGCGTGAAGTTCTGCGAGTCTGTTGATCTCAGCGGTGACATATGCCTGGTCCACATGCATGTTTGCTCGTTTGTTCGCAGGCTGAGCTGGGTCTACGGGAGCAGTTCGTTTCAGGGTACCGCCGATACCAGTCTCAATCGATGGAAAAACGTTACTGTTTCCCTGCCCAGGCCTTACTCCTCCAGGAGTCTCTTGCAATCTTTGAGAAATGCTTCCAGGCTCAGTCTTGATTCGAGGAGCTTGCTGAGGTGTCTTTGGCTCAGCTGGAATGGGGGTTGAAGAAAGGGGATCTTGTTTCTTGAGCTGTTTCTCTGCCCATTCCTTAAGGCCGCGCCTTTTAACCTCGTCCATGAACTTGAGATTAATTGGCTCGAAGGATGCATGCACTGCCAGTACAGCAAGTAACCACTCCAGCTCAGGTCGAGCACTCAAGGCAGAGACTCTGCTCCAGTGCTGGAAGGTACTATAGAGCTGAGTATTTGCCCAACCCTTTCGAAGATTGTTCCTCTCAATCTGCTGAACGACGCCTCTATACAGGACGGGATGGTTCTTGGTGTCGGGATGAATTTCAGCGATGGCGGCTTCCTGTCTCTCACGAATAGCCTTGGTGTCATCTTTGGGGATCCCTGGATTTCTGTACTTGGCTTTCTTTGCAGGGGGTGTCTCGACATGATCAGTCGCATTGTCAGTGACTGACTCTGATCTAGGAGACACGGTCATGATGATGTTGGTATTGGATAGGTGACTGGAAGATGTCAGGCTTGGATGAAGTAGTGTGGGCTTGTTGCTACTGAAGTTCTGGCCCATGAGAGTATGTATGATTGATGATGTTGTGAGAAGGAAAGGAAGAAGAAGAGAAAGGATAGAATGGTGGAATTTATACCTTGAAGTCAGGAGGGCATGAGTGATTTAGTGCGACCTGTTGATGGATCGAGAATCCTAAAGGCGGCGAAGCATTTTACGAGTGAAAAGAAAAGGGTAGAAAAGTTGAAGAGGAGATAAGAGGATATTATCCAAGTCTCTAACAAAGAAGTAGATGAAGAGAGCAGAAGGAGAGGTTACCTAATGTGTGGCCGAGTCACAAAGTTGTGGTATTTTTCACTCAAAAAATGAAAAAGTCAGAGGTTTCCTGTGATGGAATTTCCTTTGATGCCTCGAATTCGCTTGCACTTTGCACTCAAGCGGGATTCTCTGATGTGCTCGAGTGGGCTTCTTGTGCCCCAGTTGCGGCTCTGTTGGTGTTGCTAAGCGTCACCAAATCGATGGGCCCCTCCAAGCGGCATCAGAGCCACAATCGCTTGGCCGGGCCGCCACCACCTGCTCAAAGATTTTAATAATTTACCTAAGACTCATCCTAAAGATCATAAACTATGCACCGTGATTTACTGATCTTAGGATGCTTCGATCCACATGAGGGCCCTTTAAGCCGGCAGAATTTGGGATGGATCGTGCCAAGAGCTGCATGACCTGATATATCAGAAACATACCATGTCAGCTTCCTGCATCGCCAATCATGCTTTACACTCGATCATGTTATATAAATATTGGCTACCTATCTAGTATTCATATAGTGCCACAAGTGGTGCAAGGATATTGTAGATCGTGGGGTTGGGCGTTGAGTCCTGGGGTATAAAAGGGAGGGTCACTCTTGGCTGCACGCCGGAACATGTCAAGATATCTTCTTCATTTACCTGCACTATACTCATCTGGTCCTGATCAGACAAGAGCTTGAATATCTGCTTCACCATTATCGGCCTTTTTGTTCGAGTTCCCTCTTTGTGGCAGACGTCAGTTGCCCTACTCGGCACACAAGCATAGCGCTGCTGAAGCACCTGCACTGCCAGGCAAAATCATTACCATGGTTCGAGCAATAAAAATTATGCCATCTGCAGGGCGGCGGATGCCTGGAAACAAGTCCAGAGAAATTTACCCCTCTCCACTTCAAAATTACTTCCAAACGGCACACTCTGCCTTCGTGACCACATCGCGAGAGTTCGTAAGTATCCCCTTTCATGGTTTTATATCTAGTCAAGCTCTGCTAAACTCTATATTCTTCGTCTATAAAGGCCACAGTTCTTGAATCCTCTTCAGCATCTTTTCCCCCTTCTTCTTCCACTTTTTCCTCCACCTCACCTGCTCACTCCTCACGCAATAACAAACATACACAAGAACAGACCAAACCCTATCATTTTCAAATCTCTTTACTCGACAGAGTCTTTTGTTTCTATCCTACACTTCTACTTCATATATTACATCTTCTTACCTTCAAGATGGTTCGTACCTTGTACATGAGCCACCGCCACCCCGTGACCATGGAGATGTTCGAAACGAACGACTATCTTCGTTTTGATCTCGAACATCCCCAACAGGCAGTGATTGTACCGACAAAATACAACAGCCGTATTCGTATGGAGAGAGATGTCGAGGAAATTGTTGCTAAAATGAAAGAAAGCCGCGAGCGTTTCGGGGTCATGGGGAGAGACAGGATTCTTAACCACGGACAAGTCAGATCCACCATTGCTACCGCCACCTACATCGTTGAGTCCATGAACGTCATCGTCAAACGGTATTATTTTGACAGAGAGGAGGGTCTTCGTGTGAAGAAGCAGCGTGAGTACGCTGCGATACAGGATGCTGGCATATCCAAGCCTTTCAAGCATGCCGCAATCGCCCTCCGGTACAATATGGACCTCCGAGAGAAGTGGTTCGCATTCAAGGTGGCCCAACGTGGCCGCCAGATGGAGGATGGTCTCGAGAAACTCAAGCGCTACAGCGCTGAGGCCCTATTCGTTTCTAATGGAAACGAACCCCATTGGGGACCAACCCTTGCCTAAGGGCTCTCTTCTACTTTAAGATATCGACACAGACGCCAGCTTATCTATGGCCTAGAGCCCACTAGAAAATTTGTCCGCTGGAAGATATCCAGCTTGAAGTAAGTCTCATCGTGTCTGTTGCCTCTTTTTTCATACTTATTCCTTCCAGGGACCCCACTCGCAGAGATCTGTTGAGAATGAACATTTTGGAGCATATCGATCAGGGAGTACGACGATGGACTTCGTACTGTATACCATAGGCGTTTTATGATAGACCCATGGATTTTAATGACATGAAGGGATCGGTACGGGATCGCACATTAATGGTTATTTTGTGCTATATATTTATTTGTGGTTTTATCTCAGGGGGAACAACGTTACCAGTAGCTTTTGTTGCTACGGCACTGGTACAGCTACCCATTATGGATTACGATTTACGGAATATTCATCAGGACATGAAAAATGCAATGAAGGGCATCGATATTAATACACAGAACATCGCATTTATTCACTTGAAGTGCCTACTTGTTTGTGACTGTTCTGCTTCTACTTGATCATGATGGCTGTGACTGCGTAGTGCTTCTGTTCGCTGGTATTCCATGCTGGCAACAAAGACACTTTGCTGTAGTGTGCCGGCCTCCGGGCCTGAGATGCCCTCGCTGTACCTCCTGATGTGACTCATAGTGCTACGGTTGATAACTCAAGAATCGCGGTCGTAGTCCTCATCAAAGCTCAATTAATGCAGAGACTGAAGACTTGGCCAGTGGTGGTACGCAAGACATGCTCATCAGTGAGTCAGGAGTGTCATCTATAGGCTTTCCACAGGATGCAAATATATTGACTCTAAAACTAAGCGCATGCAGCTTGAAGATCAAAGTTCTCACGTACTGAACCTTCCTTGTCCCTCATAACCAATGGTTTCCATCGCCGTGGCGATTTTGTCTTGTAAGCCCCTTCCGTGTTGTAAGTGCGAAGTATATCGATGTCACGTTGTTTCCAAGAACGATAAGGTTTCGCAACGGTAGCATAAGCTTCTATTGTTGTTCATGCCAGATTGGGAGACTCGCGTCGTGGTGATTCGTTGTTTTGGCAGCCCCGTGCAACAGTTCGTAAAGTTTAAGTTGACTAGGCCGATTAGGGTTTCGAGCTTGACGTCCTGTGACTCAACCAGCCTCGAGGCTATTGTTAGGAGTAGATCTTGGAGCTTAACGACGTATTGGTTTACGAGCATTTGGGTGGCAATCGTGGAGCAAGGTCGGTTTGGGGTGCCTGTGGCCCGAGTTTGTCTTGGGCCCTGTCGCTTGTTTAGTCAGGGTTCTGTAGCTTCTGGGGTGTCTTTGAAAGGTCTTGCTTGATGAACCTGGTGAATCTTCACGCAACCACTGGTGGACACGATCGAGTTGAGACGCTGGTAGATCTGCGGTCATTCAGGGTTTGCCAGATAGCTAACCATGGGTTGGAGATCCAAGAAACTGGAGCGGCCTTTCAAGGGGGCAGCGGTCGAGCACATGTATGCTGTTCGAAAGATACTGAGTAGACTGATGGTTGTATGGAGCGCTGGTCTTGTGTCCTGCAACTCCCAGGATGACCGCCGAAGTTGGGTGCTTCAGGGGCTCTGGTGCATTCTTACAGCAACTTTGCAGGTGGCGGCCGAGCGCTTGGGCAGCAACTGGAGAATCTTGAGTCGACTTGAGTGTATAAGTCACGTCAAGCTTGCCTCGAGGCTTTGCAGGCCCACTCGCCGCGGTTCGTGAATTCAGGGGTTCGTGGGCAGCGCTTACGGGACAATGAGCGATGAGGGACAAGTAGCAAGCTCAACGTCAATGACAACAACTTGGAATTTCGAGATGGTATAGATCTCTATATCCAAGAAAGGGTGTGTTTTCAAGGGGCATTAGGTGGGAGTGCGGTCGAAGGGCGGTACCGTAGTCAAACTTGAGCGTTGGCGGCGGAAAGCAAGGCTAGTACGTCTGGTCACTTCCTGTAGTCATTCCTACCGTTAGATTTGCTGGCGGCAAACTTCAATGGCATCTAGAAGTCTTAGCTGTCAAGGTTTAGGCCAACCTTCAAGTCGATTATATGTGCTCGGAGTCCTGGGATCTTGGTGCCGGCGTTTTGGTTGGGGGGACTACAGCTAGAAGATCCTGGCCGACGCTACCACGATGGCGGTCACAATGCATGACTTTTGCGTTTAATCTGGCTCATGGAAGTTACAGAGCCAGGAAATGGTTCCGCCAGCTCCCTGGTATCACAGCTACAGCCAGCTGGACTTGGCGGACAGACTCAGGATCAATGAGTCTTACCATTGAGAGCTCAATTTGAGTTCAGACGACACAAGAGATTTGAGGAGCTTTGTTTGCGTGAATTGTTGTTGGCTGAGGCTGCAATTCGAGGAGAACTGAGTAGCATCGTCTGGAGATTGGCTGGAGGGTCGGATCTCCTGCGTACTTCGATCGTATGAATACGGAACCAGGGGGAACTGCTTTGGATAGCTTGAACCGCTTTATGAGGCTGAAATCTGAACCACAAGCTGATCGGAGGTGCTGAAGGGCTTCATGCTTCGTGATGCTCATGCGAGAGGAAGACGATGATGAAAAAGGGGCGTTGAGGAAAACAAAGGGGGGGGGGGTTTATAGTCGCGGAAGAGAAGGAAGTAGCGTGTCTTGACGCTTCGGGTTTGCTGATGGAGAGCAAGAAGCTGTCTCGATTCGTTTGGAGCGCTGCTACTTTGATCAGCATGACTTTGCGGGATATTTCAGGGGTAAGGTGCCATGCCTCATGGGCGCCAATTAGTCCTTGACGCAATAGAAGGTACGGAGGGTCTTCGGTTCGTTCTTGTTCTCTTACAGTCGGGTCTGAGGCTATTGACGTACTGGATTTCGGACAGGTCCTGGGCGGGGAGTGGTCGAGCGGTTACAGAGTTCCTGGCCTCGCAATAGACAGCGGTGCTTGCACTTAGTTCTTGCCACCACTGCAATGGAAAGCACTATGTGATTACCAAATTAAGCGTCAACTGGGACTGCGAGGTTTACTGTGACGTACTCTGTTGTTGCTGTAGTGGTAGCGTGGGGAGAACCCGAAAAGGCACTACCCTCGGTTGTTGACGCCCAGTCGTGCTGGACCTTTAAAATTGACTGGACTGTGTATTTTGGTGTTGGCATATTACAGGTTTGGAGAGGCAATAAATTTGGAAGGATGGTTGCTTTCCATTGGTATTGGCGAGTGTCTACCTATGCTGCATCATTGCGCGGGAAAATAATTCTGGCCCATTGCATTGACACTGCACAATATTTTCGGACTGAACGGTACAACAACACAGCTACTTGTTCAAATCACGATATGACGAACAACCATTTTCACTATTGGTGAACACAGTTGACATTCTTTGGGAAATTGTGAACAGCCCCAGAAGATGTGT
Source organism: Fusarium oxysporum f. sp. lycopersici 4287 (assembly GCF_000149955.1). Lineage (NCBI taxonomy): Eukaryota > Fungi > Ascomycota > Sordariomycetes > Hypocreales > Nectriaceae > Fusarium > Fusarium oxysporum. The sequence goes on from NC_030993.1 coordinate 2,677,730, forward strand.
TCGTCTCGGCTCGTTCCTTTCGAAACCTGACGATGGAGGCGATACCCGTGTGCAAGTCAATGATCCCCTTCTTACCTTCTTCTCTGCTAATAGCCCAGCATCATGTTCAGGAGCCACCTAACCTCGTTGCAAACCTTCCCCTGTCCTATGATCCGAGACACAGAAGAGATTCGAAAGCCGCACACGACGAACCGAGTGAACCAAGCATCATTTGATCCCCAAACCCTACACACTGGTCGTTGATACCATTGAGATGGCACTACAAGACCGAAGAAATCGAACGAGAATTGCCAAGCACCGAGCTGCGCATCAGAATAGGGGTATGTCGAAAAGCGCGAGTTTTCACTCCAACGTTACATTTGATCGAGTTCCGTTCGCTCTCGACATGGCATCAACTTACATGTGAAAACGAACCTTTGGTCATTGTCAGAATAGAGGAAAGGATTTCAGCAGTTGTTATCGGGCAACTGTATACCCCTTTACCGCGAGAGCCTGCGTAACCTGTTTTCATTGCAAGTTCGCCGAACCGAATGACTCAACAGGCAAAATCCAATGAAACTTTTACGTGAGGTTATCCGGGAATAAATAGTCTCTGTCACTGGTTCGTTGCAGTTGGTCATCAAGTGGCGGTTATTTCCGAGCAGTCGGAACGATCCATTGAAAAAGGCAACTTCCGCCCTATCAGGCCATGACTAGATCTTTTCTTATCTGTTTTTCTAGATTATCAGGTAGTATTCTAGATCTTATGAGACTACCGGCATGCGGCAGTGTCAAAGATGGTGTCTGACGAGTTGGGGAGATGGTCGAAAAGTTGCAAAATAACTGCCATATCCGGTCTAGTCCTAATCCCCGCCCGGGTCCGGCCACAGGTGAGACGCGAGGATCGTTCAGCAACAACTAGAAACTTAGACTGTACAATAAGACATTCTTTCCAAATATTGCCTACTACAGAACGCAATTGCCTGCAATCATCATTCGATTTAATCTTGATCTGTAATTGTGGCTCTTGCTTCTACGCCGCACTCCCAGAAGCGGAAGTCTGCCTCACTCTTATACGCTGATCGGCTGAACCCTTGTCCTGGCCTTTCATTCCTACCTGCACTGTTGACTGACTGACTTTCTTTTTCCCTACGTATATACGCGGAGTACCCCATGGCTCCAGGAAGTAAAAAGAAGGGGAAAAAAGTACCTTCTGGACCTGTTGCCGACAAGCCTTGTCATAACTGTCGACGTCGAAGACTTCGCTGTGATCGTCAACTCCCCCACTGCGCAAAGTGCGACGCAAAAGGCGTTGAGTGCCTGGGCTATTCTCAGATCTTTCAGTGGACGGGTGCTGTTGCTTCAAGGGGAAGACTGGCTGGTCAGCAGTCCAGCGCTGCCTTGTACTCCCCGGCACGTCCTTCTACTGCCCGCTCAAGAGCGTCGTTATCTTCTGTTTCTTCCCTCTCTTCAAACTCACCTGCATCTTCTTCCTCCGCCTCATCCGTCGCTTCGCCATCCGTTCCTTCATCTTCACCCGCCTTTATCGCTCCGAGCCTTTCTCAAGTCGAGGAAGTTACAGAAACGTCAGAAGCCGAGTCTGGATCGGAAATAGACCTGTTCAATGACATCGTTAACAACGTTGACGATGAGAACGACGATGAAGATGATGCTGCGACCCCTCTAGCGAGTGGTGATACACAACTCGTCTGTACCACCATCCACAACCAGAACCATCCCCTGGCATCGGAAACATCGACTCCGTGGGTGCTCGTCGATCCCCTGTACCAAGACATTACGAGCAACCACAGACAGTATCTCGCTTATTGTAAGCTTCCCAAGACTTCATTGGTTAGAGAAACAAGAGACATGGCTGACAAGCATAACCAGTTGATGCGCGGCTCAGTCGAGATTTTGTAGCCTACGACGTGCCCGACAACCCCTTTCGAAACCTACTCAAATTCACTCAGGCCCACCCTCTGCTACGTCAGGTCATCATCGCCGCCTCGGCAACGCACATGTACAACCGCTCTCGCCCGTGGCTGTCCTCGGACTCGCTAGAAAGAGGTCTTGGCCCGAGAAATCTGCTCATGGATGCTCTCGAGGCTAAGCATCAGGTATTACGCATGTTGCCGTCTGCACTGCAAAGTATTGAGTCTATTGGGGGTGACATTGTCCTGGCGGCGATACTGTTCCTGATCAATGTAGAGCTGATAGAGTCTGGTAAACATAACTGGAAGGCTCACTTTGATGGCGCTGGGAAGATCATGAAGTTGCTCGGACCTGTTTCTGATGTGGATGAGAGCTTGAGGGACTACATCGTATCTGACTGCTTCATGTGCGTGATCTTTATACCTGTCGCCACCTCCTATTGCTAACATTTGCCAGATATTACATTCTGGAGTCAACGTTTCGACCAACAGATTCGGGATCACACTCATATTTTGAATCATGTCAAGCGCTACAGATACTCGGCAAAACCACGAATAGCTACTACTGCTGCCCACCTGAACTCCTCGAAATTATGCTAATAGCAGCTCGACTTTCCAACACAAAACCGGACGACGTGGTCTCGGCTGACATGGTCACTGCCGCTGGAGCAGCATTACTAGACCGTGCTAGGAATTTCGACGTTATACCGTGGGCGCAAGATATCGACCTCAGCACCATCCCCTCCACCGAACAAGACCCAGTGTTAAGTCGTTTTCGAGTCGCAACATCCCATCGTCTCGCCATCTGTCTCTACATCCTCCATGCGATACCCGCCGTGGGAGCTTGGGTCGGTGAAGATCTCGCAGACACGATATTTGCCGAACTTCATCAAGTGCTGAGCATTATTCCCGACGACGATACGAACTTCAAGGCTACGACATGGGTTACGTTTGTGTTTGGTGCGTGTGCCAGGACACCGGAGATGAAGGACTGGGTTACTGTTCAGATCAAGAAGCTTATGCTTGAGTCACCTTGGGGGTTCTTGTATGCAGCGAGAGATGCCCTGCAGATGTTATGGAGCGTTCAGGCTGAGGGAATGCCGATGACGAGCTGGGTGCAGACGTTGAGGGATCTACATATGGACTTTTTGATTGTCTGAAGACGGGGCATTCGTCAACAGCACGGCTAGGTAAGAACTCGAAGCCCTGATCAGCAAGGGGTTTGGAAAGCCACTGGAAGCCCTCGTTCTCCGATATTTAACACATCTTTGACGTTTTCCACGATTTGGGTCTGGCGTTCATTGGGCTTCTTCAACTGGGTATACAAAGGTGGACGCCAACAGGGACGGCTTAGGATCCAGGAGTATGTTTGGTATGGGGCTCAACAGACTGAGCACTGGACGATTATCTACGGCGCTATGATCTATGATTACAAGTCTGCCATTGTATTGGCGTACGCTTCCAAAAGAACATGATTCCTTTGAAACTGCTTGTACTGACAAGTGACGTTCATGTCTACCAGCCCCTTACTCCCTTGACAGCACCTTTCCAGTCGATAAGCACCCAATGCTTTTTCTCGGCCCCAACAAGGCCTATCAAAACCCCCACCCATTGCAAGACGCCTATTTTCGGAACTCTGGGGCTTAGTAACCACGGTCAGCTCGTGTTTGTACACTCCCCTCGACCGAGTATGTCGCACAGTCCCCACCTTGATTGCCCCTGACTGACGGCTTTCGGAGAACATGTGCCCCGGAGAGATGGGCTGAATCAACTGTGCCAGGTGGTTCTTTGCTGGGGGCACGCCTTTGTAGTTTCGGGCGGTCACATTGTTGTGCAGATGGGCAGACGTCGGATGGCTTCCGGTTCCCGCTGGTGATGGCACGAGGGTTTAATATGAAGATTAAGGTTATTGGATTTGTTGGGATGATATGTTTGCGCCGGAGATTGAGTATTGAAGGAAACGGGGTGATAGGATGGAAGATTTTGCAACCGTCCTTCAGGTAAGAGATGAGGAGAGTCTTGTCCGTCCTGTCTTATTGCTTTAGGATGGCGAGGCTTGGTCAAGCTGAATGTGTTTCTGGATTATTCGAGGCCAACAGTCCGAACAAAAAATTTATGAATGCTCTCCAATGGCCAACAATCCGTCTCTGTGTGCAGCTGGCAGAGGCATCATAGATGAATGATAAGGTGGTGAGTAATACTACATGAAGTTTGACGCTGGGTCTACCAGGTCCAATATCTAGATAGTCGAAAGCTTTGGATTTATTTGTGAAAGGCTCATTTCCATAAAGATATCCCCAATAGAATAAAACATTTACTCCCCTCTGATATCTCGTATCGTTTACGCCAGTGCATTGACCCGTTACTTAGTTCTCATACCATATTATAACGCCATCATAGCAATAGCAACTTGAACCAGCCCCCATTATCTGCCAGACATTCGCCCAAAATTCACCAAACACATACAAATAAAACAGAAACATACACACCATTTTTACCTCTTGGCTGCCACTCGGCAGCCGTTTTTCGAACATAACGCTAGAGCATACAACTCCATCCACTCTTCATCATCCCTCGACTGGAGTTCACTATAAGCCTGCGCCATCCTCGCGACCACGTAATGCGTTTCCAGAAGAGCGTACTGTTCTATAATCCCACGTTAGCGTTGTCCAACCCATATTCTCCCAAGACTTACGACCAATACACGCTCGAGCACCGCCGTTGAAGGGCAAATATCCCCAGCCAGGTCTCAGATCCTTCCACCTCTCAGGGGCAAACTTTTCGGCCTTGGGCCCGAAAACATCTTCGTTACGATGCATGGCGTATACGTTGTAGAACATGGCTGTTCCTTTGGAGACGAAGAGCGGTGACTTTCCGTCGATGCCGCCGCCCCGGGGGATGGTGGTGTCTCGCACTGCGACGCGGGCGTTGGTGGGGATGACAGGATGCAGCCTCAACGCCATTGGGATGTGAGAAACGGTTTAGGGCTAAAATGCGGAAAGGTGGGCTTACATTCGTTGACGCACCATTTTAGGTAGGTCATGTCTTTGAGTTGGCTTGCAGTAGGGGGCTCGTGACCAGCAACACTTAGAACCTCGTCTCGGAGCTTTGCATAGATCTCAGGCTTCTTGGCCAGGAAGAAGAATAGATTACCGAGAAGACCTGATGTAGTGTCCCGACTTGCAAGAAGGATGTGTAGGATATGATGACTGAGCCCCGTTCTGTCATCTACTACATCCATCATCTCTGCCAGGAAACTGCTGCCTGGGCCATCCTCGGACTTATTCAGGGACTCTTGAATGAAAGCATCGAGATACTCGTACACCCTCTTTTTCGCCCTCTTAGCTGCAAAGTTGAATTTGAGGGAGTGGAGTGGACCAAGCTGCATTTGTTGGATGATCTCTTCGGAGCAAACCATGTAGTCATCGACAAACTGCTGTTCCCGAGTGTGATCTGCATTTTGGATAAGCATATTGGTCGAGTGTCCCATGATGAATTCCGTAGAGACATCCATGGTAAGAGCCAGGAAAAGGGGCTGGAGATCAACTTCAGAGCCATCGGTAGGGACATGCTGGAGGAAAGATTGGAAGTTTCGTTCGAGAGTGTCTAGAAAGGGAGCGGGGTTGTCTTTCCTGAAACTTTGTCTCAGTAAAGCCCGGGCATGCTTCCAAGGATGGCCTGATAAAACGAAGATGCCCTGGCCAAAGATATGACCAATGACTGAAGTTCGAAATTCGGGAAGATCAAAGTCATGATATGCAGTGGCAAGGATTTGTTTGATGTTTCGTGGATCGCAAGTGTAGACGCATTGCCAAGACCACCTCTTCTCGATGTAAGTAGTGCCCATCTCCTTGAAGGCTTGCCAGGTACTGTCGAGATATCGTTCAGGGGATTTCTCAAAGAAGACCTTATAGAGGAAATCGAAACCAATAATGGGATCTTTCACGGCCACCTTGCTTGTAGCTTCTTTACAGCCTTGAGCTTGTGCAAGTCTCCATCTTCGAAGATATGTCTCAAGTATACGAAGAGGAACAGGAAGAAAGAGAAGAACGATAGTGGCAAGCAAATTCTGCTCTAGAAATTTGATCAATAATAGACTGAACATGATGAAAGAGGCTGAAGTTGACAGTCTCAGGGGAATGCGAATCGGATTGATAGAAGTGGAAGGAGGCTTGGGCAGCCACGTCCAAAGGGGGATCCGAGAGGTAAAAGTACAGCAAAAGAACCTAGTAAAAGCCCTCAAATTATCCCCGAACTATTGGATCAATGTCCCAGATCTAGAGCACAAGAAGTAAAAGGGACATAAAATGCGTACGCCCCCATTTATTGAAGTCGACGGGTGATGAATTGCAGTCAGATTCTGGAGAGGAATCGGCTGTGCTCTGGATAGGGGCCTGTGCAGGGTCATCGAAAAAAAGGCCCGGGAAGTCATTTCCATGTTATTGTTCGTAAAACAGAGCTCGTAGCAACCCTGGAGCCTGTTCATTACGACGATATACTCTCTGAGAGCGTTTATTGGAGCTGTTGGCTCTCCAATCAAGCCATCTATTTAGAACAAGGCTCAGGATAGGATCCCTAGTATACGCTGCCCCCACAACATACAGACGTGTGCTGTCTGCTGTCGCTGTCACCAACAATACCACCTGTAGTGCGACGGAAAGCAAGAAAATCGAATCATGGATCTCTATCTTTCTCTCATTATCCTCCAAGTAGCATCGGGACCTGGCGTAGATCGAAGGGGGATAGGATACTCAGGCTTGTATCAGGAGAGCAACCCACATACCGGCTGTGCTGGTAATTCCTTGGTCGGTTGATATCATCAGCTGAGAATATTTCATTCTCCGTCCTGAGAGGTCAGCGCCACTGGTGACACGAGTGATGCCGGGTTCTATCTTGGTCAGGGGTATGAGAGGAACCCGGGAACTGACAGCGGTGCATGAGCATGAGCACCAAGCATGAACACACTTAGGCAAGGCAAGATTTCAGATGCGGCACAGAGCGAGACAGCGTAATGTACCTCACTATGAGACATTGACAATTTACAGGAGCTTTGCAGAAGTTGTGCCATGTCAAGATACACTTGAAGATTTAGGCCCGAATACCTCGGCACAGTATATAATATCCATGCTGATATGCAGATTGAGGCTTTTGGGACATAAAGACCTGCCTAATTCTATGTCTACGTTGTTAAAGAGATGGATCACACCACCAGAGACCACACAGAAGAAACTACAACCAACGGAGACACGACTGTAGTCAAGGTTACAGAATAGTAATATCCTCTGTCTTGATATGTCTTGCCCATCAATGTCTTAGTTTGAGGACTGGATCTTGTCTTGGCTGCCGCTAGTAACCCGCAATGTTTTAGTCTGTCTTGTGGAGATGCCATCGTGTTTAACTACTGTATGTCATTGTCATAATTATCTTTTTAGGCGAGGCGAAGGCGGCTCGGGACGGGACACTCGGAGGTTGACCGTTTTCTTCCAAGGGTCTCCCCTGAAAAGAGTGAGGCTTTAAAGCTCACTTGTCAGTACTGAAGGTTCACAAGGGTATGGGCGCATACAGGTGGAAAATAACATGGAGGAATTGGGCCCCAGGATTTGGGTCTGATAAGAGTCAGGATTCGTGATATGTCAATATCAAATTGAAACGATTGGAAACATGAAGAATTGATGTTCCGGCTGACAACAAGGCAGAACCGCCTTACGGCAGATTACGGCGATCATCCTGTTTCTCAAACGTCCGCATTAGTACTATTGTCTCAGATATAATGTCTGAGTTCGTACTTGTCGAAGCACGCACACACCCACGCCCTGTGCTCAAAGATCCTGTAACCTGAAAGGTCATGGACAAGACAACAGCAGCAGCAAGACCAGAAGCAGACCAGAAGCAAGACCCCGGGAGAGCTGATGTTGTGCTTCCAGACGATAATACTTGCGGTTCCGTCGTTGGCTCACAGGGCGAGTGGCTGTAGACCCGAGATAGTGATTGGACCGGGAGCGCCATCTGTGCTATTGTTATGAGCTCTCTCCGACGTGTACAGTGTCAGCCGGGTTCGGGCGGACCAAGCTGTCGGATCCTTCTATTTTCTGCTGTGGTTTGTTGTATGTTGAGGTTGCATTGAACTCTTTTCAAATGATCTTACATGGTTAACGAGTCAAGCCAGTATTGTAGTGCAGTGTTGGTGGTGCCTAGTGAGTAGTGTTTGTCGTTAGTGTCAAAATAGGTAGATGCTGTACACTCTGAGGTCCGTCTGCTTTTGGATTTCAGCAGGCAAGTTCTAGGGATCGTATTTAACCCTGCAATATTCCCTTCATGGCCCTTTGCTTTATGCTGATCATCTTTGGTTGGTCTCTGTACCACTTACATGCGTGTTCAATATTCGTTTTTTGATTCAGCCTCTTTTTCCTCCTGCCTTCTCTTCCCCTTCCTTCCCCTTCCCACTCTTTGCTTTTTCTTTACCTAAACACCATACTACACTACCTATACTACCTTACCTACACTTCACCTCGTGGCCCACCCACGCTATGGAGCCAATTGTCTCACACGATGGTAACTCGATCGACGCCCCAAACAACGACTCTGCTATTTCTGAAGTATTTGGTCATCCTATTCTCGACTTGCATCTTACGCTTTGGGATCTTTTCCAAGATGCTTCCCATTCGAGCCCAGACGCAGATGCTATTGTCTCGCTTTGGCAACCACACAATCACTTGTCAAACGACCAACACCAAGCACCCAGTGGCACTAACGAGACATACCTAAGATGGAGCTATTCGCAGCTGAAAGACAAGGCAGAACGACTCGCCGAATCCTTGGAAAAGTTGGGTTGTCGAGAGGGTATGCGACTAGCCGTCGTTCTTGGCAACTGTGCTGAATGGGGTCTCTTCTTCTGGGCAGCGGCCAGGATTCGCATGGCTTTTGTGCCTCTTGATGCAACCGTTCCTCTAGATGCAAAGAAGGCGATACTATCCGTCAAGCCACAGGTGTTGGTGGCACAAGATGCAGACGGCGCAAAGGCTCTCGACCTTTCTGACGCCCAGATTTCACAGCCCAGTATATGTATACTGTGTGCAGGGAGCGACCTCGATAGCTGGCTCAAGCTGTCTGATCTTCTGAAGCCTACAGAGCAACTAGACTCGACACACACGATCACAGATAGTGTTGACTACAACCAAGACGAAGATCCAGCACTAATCATCTTCACAAGCGGAACAACGGGCGACCCCAAAGGATGTTGGCACACGAACCGCAATCTCATCTCCCAGTGCTGCGACTTTGACCCCGAAGTCAACGCCATGGGACCGTTGAGATGGCTTATCCACACGCCCGTCTCGCACGTCTTCGCCATCAACAACGCTCTTCGCGCATGGCGCTGGAGTGGCACTGCTGTGTTTCCCTCCAAGTCTTTCAACGTGGATGCCACTCTCAAGGCCCTTGTGCAAGAGCAGTGTTCCATCATGTCAGCCACACCCACCCTCGTCAAAGCCCTCATGACACATCCCGGCTTTCCCAGTGCAGATCAACTCGATCTTCGCATTGTCACCATCGGCGGTACGTCCATCGGCGCTGAAGACATTCGACTATGTCGCGAAGGCTTGGGTGCCCAGATGGCCATTCAAGTCTTTGGCATGAGCGAGGGCGCTCCCATCATCACCTGGCAGCGACATGACCCTGATCTGGTAGACGGCTGGCATCCTGGTGTTGGCAAGGTTCTTCCAGGGGCGGCAGTGAGGATCTGCCGGCCCGAAACACGGGAAATACTACCTCGATCGGAGATCGGAGAATTGCACATTGGCGGGACATCTGTCATTACGAAATATTTCAACAGGGGTGCTGATGGGTCCATGTACACTGATGAAACGGGCAACTGGTTAGCCACTGGAGACCAAGCCAGGATCGACGAAAAGGGCGTCGTGTATATCCTTGGCCGATACAAGGATTTGATTATTCGTGGCGGAGAGAACATTTACCCTATCAACATCGAGCGGAAACTCCAGCAACTCGATGGCTTGCAGGTAGGTTGAACATAAATCCATGCATTCCCTGTAACTAACTCTCCAACAGGTTCAAGTCATCGGAGTGCCAGACGATCTGGCTGGTCAAGTCCCCGTTGCTATCGTCGTTTTACCCGAAGACATGACTAAAGCGCAAGTCATGGAAAAGGCAAGGAAAGCCGATCAACGCTATGCCCTCGACAGCGTTTACACACTACAAGAGCTCCAACTAGAGAGGCTTCCGTTGACAGCTCTCGGCAAAGTCAAGAAACAACAGCTCAAGGCGCGAGTGTTGGAGCATCGACAAGCGAACAGCGCAACCAAGACTCAACTCAGCAATGGAGCATCGCCACCACCCTTCGTCGACAAGTTGCTTGGCATCTGTGAGCAACTAACTGGTACTCGGCCCTCGGTAACGGAGAGTTTCAAGTATCTCGCCGACAGCATTACTTTGCTGCGTTACTGTGATCATGTTCTTCGTATCTGTGGCCAAAGACTCTACCTGCAAGACTTCGTCGAGAACGATACTATCGAGAAGCAAGCGCATCTTCTATTGTCTCGAAAGGTACAACAAGCTCGCCTTGTCATTACCCCAGAAGTCCCCAAGTATAATCCGCCCTCGTCCAAACAACAAGCTCGAACCTACACCTCCAGCTCTGGGTTTACGAGTACCCCTGACGAAGAGAAGGACACGTTCTTTTTTGCCAAGCGAGCGGTAGTACGTGCAGGCTTCTCCCCTTCCGACATCGAAGACGTGCTACCGATAAGACACTCGCTCCATCGGACGGCGATTGGGTCACGACCGCAGTCCTACCACAATCGCATGGTGTTTCGGGTCTGCAACGTTGCGCAGCATCAGATTCTGCGCGCTCTTCAAAAGGCGCTGGACTCGAGACCGATGCTCAGGACGATTGTGTTCCCTGCCTCGAATCGTGTTCCGTTCCACGCTGTTCTTGTAACCAGTCCTGCACTAGTTGATCAGCTTGTTCACGAGGTCGAGGTTGACTCTGAGGATGATGCGTGGAACATCTTCAGAGATGATTCTTCACAGGCTCATTCGTCGCCTTTTATGTTTCAAACTGATGTTGTGAGAACCATGTCAGATGGTCAGCTGTTTCTGAGTTTCACGTTCAATCACTCTGTTATTGATGCGCTTTCGATTACTCAATGGTACCACGAGCTCGACCACTGGATCCAAGACATCAACACCGATATCCCAGCCTTGACCCCATTTCGATTATTCTCCGACCTTTTCACGCAGTATGAAGACAGCGAGCCTGCGCGAAGGAACATCGTATTCCATACACGCAAACTTCGCGGCATCTCTCGCTTCAGCGGCGCCTTGTGGCCACCTCAGAAAGCCTCTGGCCTGTTGATTGCAAACGACGAAGGCTCGCCGCTTGCAAAAGAGCGTCGCCAGGTTCGTGATAAAGTCTGGAATGGCAAATGGGATTCCCGCGCACACGAGCTCCAATACCCACGTTCTGGTCGAGTCCTTGCATTGTCGGGTCTCACAAAACTACAGGATGAGCAAAACATTCATCCGTCACTGTTCACCAAAAGTGCCATAGTACTGTTCAATGTTCTCCAGACTGGTTCATCCCATGCACTGCTCAATGTCTGGGAGAGCGCACGCTCTTGGCCTTTCATTCCCAGGTGGATGGACAAGCTTCTTCCGCCAGCAATGAGTATTGACGGCCCTACCGTTCAGTGGGTGCTGAACATGACTGAAGTCGCCCGTAGCGAGACTGTGCTCGAGTTCCTCCAGCGCATGTTGGCTGAGAGTGAAGAGACAAAGGAACACGAACATGTTCCCTGGAACAAGGTTGTTCAAAACCTCAGTGACGAGGGGCCAGCTGCAGAAGATGCATCATTCAGACAGTCTTTCGTCTGGGATGTTTCCCTTGCCATGAGTCTTGCAAAAGGACCTCAATCCCATTTCACTTCTCTCGAGCCCATTGCTCGCTATGACTGGCCTGACTGGTGAGCGAGCCCAAGCCTTTCTAAATGTGGACCTACAACTAACACGTTGGATAGTGGATTCTTCTGGAACGCGTTTATGATCGATTCAATCAACCTGTATTTTATTGCTTCTTGGGACACGGCGCAAATGAACGACAAGGAAGTCGAAGGGCACTGCGATGCTTTGTCCGATGTAATGAGAAAACTGTGCGATGAAGGTAACTGGGACAAGAAGTTGAGCGATGTGTTTCGACTATGAGTAATGATGGGATCACAGATGGGAATAGGAAGGCGTTGTCCGGGATATGGTATTGAGCGTGATGCTTCGACTATATGGGAGTTATGACAGGTATCATGATGGGGTCACGGCAGAATATTGGGAGGCGTTGTCAATGTCTTTGTTGTCATTAATTTCCTAATCGTTTACATTTTGAAGCCCAATTTCATGTCGATTTGTTCTATCCAGGCACCAAAGGGCAAGTCTACGCCCCTTAAACACCAATCCTATACATGTCTAGACCTGATTAAGGAAAGCACACCTCAACAACTACCGTGTTTCTTATTACACAAAACAGCCATTCAATCCTCTCAAACTTTACGGTCCCGACTCATAGAAGTATTCTCCGAACTCTTAGAGTTCCGTTTCCAGTATGAAGGGTGCAGAGGACTCACTCCCCGGTTCGGATCAGCCTGGAACGTTGTCAATTTTCTGAGGCGCGCAGCCGTGGTGAGTGGTTCAGGTACCGTTTCGGGAGCCCAGAGGTCGCATTCCTCCCGATGTATTTGAGTCCCATCTTTCTTGCTAAAAGCCACAGCATCACTGACGATACCCATGACTGCAAGGACGATAGAGGAGCGAAAGTTCCCATGACAAAGGACATAAATCCACTCAGCTTTAAGCTCATCAGCAGTGTTATAGTCCTTCTTGGGGATAAACCTCTTGATCTCATCGTCCATGAGAGCAATAGCTATGTGGATAATTCCGCAGTCTGCTGCTGGACTTGCTGGGCTCAGTTGAGGTTCGAATTCATTGTAGACATGCAAGAGAAAAGTTGACAAGGCGGAGAAGACCAGCCAAATCTCGAAATTTGAATCCTTGATCCTCAGAGCTTCCCTTTTCGTCTTTTCTGATAGTCAAGTGACGTGTCCAGAGCTTGTCCTTGTTGTTGGGGCGCTTTATGGGAATTATACACCCGCATAGCATCTTGGGTAACTTGCCACACGTCCCCATATCGGTTTGAAGACGAAGTTCCAGAGCACTAAGACGGCGACTGAGTGCTTGTAGATGGCTTTCCGCGAGAACTGGGTGATACTCCGGTCGAAGCTGGGGAAGTATGCGACCAACAACAACATCAAGCACGAGGTCAACTGCAGGTCTCAGAACTTCAACATCAGAAGTCACACTGTTCGGCTGTATTCGAAGCATAAGATCCCAAAACAACTTGGTTGAAAGCCAAAGATTTTCATATCGAGCTTTGACATCGTCCATCTTTTCACACTGATCATGAGGCTTCTCTGGGAACTGCGGTCCTGGGACGTTGAAGTCTCGAGAAAAGTAGCCTGCGATCTGTGAGCGAAACTCTCTAACACTGAGCAGTTGTAGGTCTTCAGGGCCACCGAACATACCCGCTGGACTGGTAATCCTCGATTCAACTAGCTGTCTGAGACTTTGGCTTACTGCTTCCGGGGAAGAAACAGATCGAGCTTCCTGGGTTTCCATATTTCGCTCAGAGCTCTGGGCCGGCTGGAGCGATTGTTCTACTGGGTGTCTAAGATCTGGACTAAAATAACCAGCATCAGTTGAGCGAGGCTCGGATACATTGGGCAGTCTAGAGTTCTCGGAGGAGCCAAACATAACTCGTGAACTCTCGAATCTCGAATCGATGGATTCTGTGTGAGGTATACTCCCAGTCTTCGAACTAGGACGAGATCCCGACGCACTAGGAGTGCCTCCCCAAAAGCTAGGTCTAGAGTTCATTTGGAATCAGGCTTGGTAGAAGCTAAAAGTGATGGTTTCGGAGGGTGTTGGGAGAGGGGATGGTTGAGAAGTTCAGACGGAATGGACTCAAGACTTCTGTAACCTTAGACTTTCTGGGAGTGCTTGGCTTGGTGGACTTTGGAGACTGGCGATTCAACTCTTCACTCATTTTTTAAGGAATTTGGGTTGGGTTAAAGTCCTTCTGGGCAACATGTGTTGGGAAAGGGGGAAGTGTAGGAAGTGTAGGAAAGGTTATGGCGTTATATAGCCAAAGAGTGAGAATTAGCCTTGCAATCCTATATAAACCTATGAAAGTGAATTGTGAGTGTTTCGGGCTGGACAAAGACTCGTGACCTCGGATATGATCGATCAGTTTAGCATCCTAACTTGTCCAGGTGAACCCGACCCTGCATCAAAGAACATCAACCACATCAATATTTCTACCATACGTTCATACATAAATCATCTTCACAGCTGAACTAGTTTCATATTCCTAGGACATGTCTGATCTTTTAACTTAATCCTCAAAGAGCAGTAGCCGATGCATCTATTGAACAAGAAGCAAATTCACCACACCCTCTCCATGTTCAGATCCTTTGTTCAAAGACCCTCCCGCTCACACTCCCGCTGTTCCCGTTCTTCACGAAACCGGAGTTGTATAAGAATCTTCAGCCCGCCAACCTAAAGTATCTTGGTGCTTCATTCACACCAACAACTTCTACAACAGGGGTGAAGTTTTTGTTTGCTTGTAGGCCTCCCATTCACGACCACTGCCTCTATCACGCCTATCTGAATTCCAACAAGCCTCCAAAAACTTCTTCTCTATACTCTCTCAAAACTATTCAGTATTTCCATCGCCAGTATGAGTCATCCCAGTGGTCGCGAGCACTACCACGAGCCTCTTCCCCTACGTTCAGGCACCCGGCCATACCGTGCCCTACTCTTCTCGCAGCGTCCTCGCGACAACAGGCCTGAGCCCATTGATCTCGGTTCAGACTCCAACTTCGACCACTTCGTAAGCCCTGTTATTTATGTATCACCTCCGGGTCCTACCACTGCAGAGATACAAGCAGCGATTAACGCAGAGTTCGGCGCTCTGATAGGAAACAGCGAGCAGCCTCGGGGAGAAGAGTTCCTACAACAGAGGGCTCGCCTGCGTCCTGTCCCAAAGATTGAGCGTCCTTCGGTTAATATCCTTGAACCTCCTTCTCGGGGATCTAGGGCACTTTTATCTTCAAGCTGTGGAATACTGCCGTCTAAGGGTAGCTCATCACCGACTTCAAAATATCATACTCCGGCTCGAGTTCGAAAAAGCTTTCCTAGAACGCTAGACATTGGAATGGCAAATCAATTTGAAGAACCTCCCTATGGAAGCAGCTCATCATCGTCTCAGTCCAGTTCAGTGTCTTCATCAGACAGCGACAGTTCCGTTCTATGTATGCGTCCGACAGAGCGCATTCCCCTTCTCCCACCCACTCCCAGATCACCAAATGTTGATGCCGTAAGGCCATTTGATACGCTGCAAGCTATAGCTCGACATCCCTACAGACGCAGTTCGTACTTGAATGACCGGTACGGTTATTCGACTGCAGAGGAGCACAGGCCATTCGAGGAAGACACCAGGGAGACATGGGGTGGTGCATGTCTCGACTGTTTGTGCTCCAGTGTCTTGTTTGTGTTATTTATTTTCGTTATCTTTTCGTATGCTTGCATCGTGCTTTTGCTCTTCCGCAACTGGTCACGTACATAGCGAGCAGGGGATCATGAGTTTAGAATTTGGAGTTGGGTTGGGCAGGTATGTGCATAGCAAAATGGGCATAATACATCGAAATTGCGTGGCGTTTGGTATGTATTGGGGCTTATCGGCATTTGAAGCTCTCCATTAATATAGACGGATCTGACCCATTAGAACTGCAAGGTAACAACTAACAAAGTGTATTTGACTTGACCGATCAGGGCTACTATCTTGTGAATGAGCAAGCATCTAAGTACATTGTGCTGATATGTCCACGGGTATCAAGCGCTGCAGCGCATGCTTCCCAATTTACTACTTGTACATGTTGCCAAATTAACATTAGATTTCTTCCTCCTCTTGATCTATCGCTTGTTCTCGTTTCCCGGTGCTAATCTCCACGCCCGCAGAGGTAGACTCTGGAGATGCAACACCTTTGGCTTGATGTACCAGAAGAAAGTTGCAGCACCAAACAGGACACATAATATGTTCACTGTATAGTATCCGTCGTGGATCATGTGGCATGTTCCGCCACCAGCCTCACATCTCTCCTTCTCAGACTGTACAGCGCATGAGAATGCATCTTTGATAAGTGTGCCCTTGATTGTCGTGGCATCTGATTTGCCAGGCTCGCACGTAGCCACAGTGAAGCTGTCAACGAGCCGGAGTACGAAATATCTAGGGAATGTGCCGCCCAGATTGCAGACACTACAAATTGTTAGCTTCGTAGCCGCGACATATGAGTCCGGTGTTACTTACGTTGCAAGGAGAGTCATGTAAGTGCCGCCAATGACGGGGTCAGACACCCGGGCATGGAAAGCAGAGACAGCGACAAACATGATTGTGTTTGTGAATGTTGAGAAAAGGTGTTCAGCGATAACCACCAACAGATACCATGATGTAACTCCTTCATCAGGGAAAATAGCGACAACGAATTGGGCGGAGAGAGCAGCAACAAGTCTGCCCACAAATCCCCAGCACCAAAGGCGCATCGGTGTATACTTTTGCGACCACATTCCGGCATAGTAGCCCAGACCAATCTCGAATGGGAAGTCGATGAGAACCGTCAGCGCCATGTTGTCCTTGCCAAAGCCCTTGTCGAGGAGCTTCAAGTTTGTAACGCCGTCGTTAGCCTGGAAGCCAATCTTGGCAATCAGATGAACAATGATAATGGTCTGGACGTTCTTGAGCTTGAGAATACCCCACATGATGCGGTAGACATCCCAGACACCATCTTCGTTCTGCGACTTGTCCTCCTTCTTCAAAAGGCCGAGTCCAACGGTGACAATGATGTATGACCAACCCCAGAACTTGAGATATCCCCCTAGTGAGAGAAGACCATCATCTGAAGGAACTGCCCTGAACCACTTGTTGGCAAAGTCAGCAGCATTGAAGGCGAGGAAAACAGTGTATGACATAAAGTGGCCAGCAGTGAGACCAACAGTCTGCGCAGTTGAAGCGTATGATACGTTTCCAGGCGTCAGGAGAGTGAGCGCCCAGCCGTCCACAGCGATATCTTGGGTGGCGCACATGAGGACGAGAAAGAACCACCAAAGCATAAACGAGAACGCTGTCATGCCGCCAGGCTTACCGGCGGAGGCCATCATGTCTTCCACATGGGATCCCAACCAGAGCATGCCGAAGCCGGAGAGAAACTGAATCGGGACGATCCATGTCTTGCGCCGACCAATCTTGGGACTCCAAACAGCGTCCACGAAAGGACTCCAGAAGAGCTTCAGAGAGTAAGGGTATGAAGCAAGACTGAAGATACCAATTTCACTGTACGACATATGGTTCTTCAGCAAAAAAGGCACAGAGCCTGTGGCCAAGCCCATGGGGATGCCCTGCAAGAAGTATAGAAGTACCAAGAGGATGATATCTGGAACTTTGATGAGCGCGGCTTTATGAGAGGTGTGATTGAGCCCGGAATAGTCATATCAGGCTCCCACAGGCAAGGGAGAACAAAGAGAGTCCAGCCTGGAATCAACTACCAGGTAATACGTTTATCCTCAGTCAGTAAATCAACAGGCGTGGCAATCTCTACTCCGCTGCTCATTTTGCCGTTGCCGTTGAGGTGACCGTTTCCATTCGCATCCTCTGCTTCTGTCTTGATCGTCAGGGGCGGCCGGGCGGGTTTGTTTTGAGGTCGTCGAGCCCTGGCGGTCATAGGGGCCAAGAGTAACGGAGAGTCGAGACTACGGCGCGTACAGTATAAAGGAGTGGTAGTACCGTGGAAGGATGTAAAGGGGGGTTGAACGAATGCGACGAGGCGTCAAAAGCGTCAAAGTCAGATGCGGGTGGGTTCGAGATGTCTTGTCGTGACGTATAATATGGAGAATTTCAAGGATAGGGGTTGTAAGTTGTGTAAAGCCAAGAAGTAGAATTCGAAGAGAAGTGAAGAATAATGTTTGAGTGAGTGAGAGAATGTAGTTGAAGGAATGAAGAAGAAATGGAAGACCTGTATTTGTCAGTTCCTGGAGTACTGAGCTAGGTAGGTACCAGTAAATCTGAAGCGGGCCTCAGATGTAGAAGGTCACTACTGGCCTGCGTTTCGGATACGGTTTGGCGGATAAAAAAAAAGGGAACCTAGCAGGCTCCCGCTACCGTGGCCTTTAATGGTGAAATATGATTGGACTATTTCCTGAAGATGGATCTAGGATCTTGAATGGGGATAGGTAAGGACGATTATTCTACCTGGCCTTTTTGAAAAGCTTCAGTGGCGACAGATATCGACTACGTAAGAGATATCTCAACTGGACGTAACGATAACGGTCGGAATATTCGTAACCCTCTAAGAAAAAAGTATCCAAACCGTTGAAATACCTAAACTGATCCTGAACCCAACAAGGTGCCACGCTCACAAACCGCTGCGTGAACCTAGCAGATCCAAACCCCAAAAGCCAAGGACTCTTCGGAACTCGCATCTTTCCAGAAGAGGAAGCGCGTCAGGGGTTTGGCTGCTGATGATGTTCCGGGGTCACAGCCAATAAGAACAAGTCCGATCTGTCACTGGGGGATGACTTACAGATGGAGACCAAGACATTGGTTGACAGAAATGCTAACAAGGGTGCAGTAGCAATGGTATCATTACACGGAGACTGGATAATTTGCTAAACAAATATTTAAAACTTCCATGAATATACCTCACTTTGGCCTGTGATTTGAAGGTTATTAGAGATCACATGGTCATTCCATTCGATGCTAGTCAAAATTTGGAAACTTGATGACTCTTATCTTATCGTCCCCCCAGTCACAGCTTCAACCAATGGTAGCCAGGGAACCATTTGTTTATAAACAGACTGTAATAAAACAACATCATCAGCAACCTTACTCACCATCTCTTCATCCCATATACACTGGACAAACATGTCATCCGAACCAACTTCTCCAACCAATAGCGAACTCCTTGATCAAGAGATTATAGCGCTTAAAGAACAAGGCTAGTCGTTGTACACAATGGCGCATCAAAACATGATCTAATGCATTCAATAGCCGCTGCTTTGCGCAAGTCGCTCAAAATCGAAACATCAACAATTCTTGCTGCGCCCTCGACACAAGCTTTTCTCGTCCCATCTAAGAATTCTCTATCATCTCGGAATATCCCATCCCGTACGAAACTACTGAGCGAAGCCGACAAACAGAAAGCATATAACCAGCAATGTCTTTATCGTATAGGCAGCTCTGTCACTGCTTTTAAGGTCCAAGACCCTGATCCCAACGCAGTTGACGGAGGGCATGTCCTTGGCTTGCGCTTCGAAGTCATGTCGAAGAGCCAATTCCTGCTCCCTTACTATGTCATGCTCAACAGGCCCTACTTCAATTCCAAATACCTGCGCATCCACCGAAATACTCTGCCCTCTGCGATACCCATAGCCGGCTTGGCAGCCCGTTATCTTCCGGCACCACGGCCGGAGAGCGACAAGTCTCCCCAGCAGAACCTCGATCGTTTCGTCAGAGCGCTTCGAAGAGAAATCGTGCGTTATCACAACCGACTTGGTGTCTCTGCGGACCTGCGTCGAAGCCTCGGATTGCACGATAGGATGGACGATACGGTTCTGCCTGATGACATTGTCGAGGTTGGAATAGCTGATATCGAGGCCAAACAGATTCGATTCTCTTGGGCTGATGATCGAAGTGGCAGAGTTGTCATGGATAATGACGGAAGGGTTGTCAAACTTATGATGTTTGGCAGAGACGGCCGTGATTGGGAGACAACGAAGGAGCTCTACGGAAAGTATGAGCGAATCGAAGATGTGGCCAAAACCCTTCAGGCATATGTCAATGGTTGAGATCCGCGGTCAACGACAAGTCATCTTGGCCATCAACTAGATTTTGGTGTGACGCACTGAGCTCCCCTTCACCAAGGCTTCAAGTACGAAGAGGGATCTGCATGATACGGTATGCTCGGATCAAAGGTGATCTGCTTCGGGAGTGGGATCGATATGCACTCAGCGAGATACAATCACTACTTTGCATTACAGCAAATCGAAGTAGCCGTTATCGCCGCCCCTTCAAGCAATAGGTCCTTCGATACCTTGAGAACGCAGCACTAGAGAAGCGGTGTCAGGAGGGGTATGATACAGTACAAGCCACAAGGATCACAATGCATTGCACATACCTATCAACCGAGGAAGGGCATTACGATGCTTGCTACCTACCGGGGGCCTGGTATTGTCGACGTGTTGCGCTTGAGACACCTCGCATGGGCTGTTGAACTGTCGGTGTGTCAGCAAATATGGGCAACAACGCCAACTCAAGCACCAGGTTACACGGAGTAACACGATGCTTGATTCACCGACAAGACTGGTCACTTTGTTGCGTGGATAAATGCGCTATTGAGAATCCGAATAAGAGAATATTTCGAGTCTCAGATCCCTGGAGTCGTGGTGGGACTCTGCCCTGTGCGATAATGCTTCAGTATCACCAAGATAGATAGCTCAATTGATACATGGCCAGACGTATTTCTAGTCAGTTGCCTTGTGCCCACTATCATTACAGTAGAATGAGCGGATCCTGAACTTTCGGCACGATGACTTGCACCATATCAACAGAGGCCAATGCCAATAGGTGAGGTTTGGTAAATATGCCGTGGGCCATGAGAATCTCTTCAATGGAGCTGCGCTTGGACACATCTCATGGCAATAAATACAAGTTAGCCCTTTGACAACTCATGCAAATCCCACATGCCGTGCTTCAGGTGTTGGCAGAATCTTTTGGTCTAGCATGGTTAGCAAGCGAACCGTAAACAAGACAGCTGACATACCTCAATCTTTTCCGTGCGCACTTATCCCTCCGTATTCCTCCGTTGCAGTGTTGGTGATTCTCCCGTGTTCACCAATCTAACGGCTTCTTTGCCGTCAGTGCAGCCCCGGAACCAAGTGGTTCATCCCTCTCCAACCTAACCCCAGTCTCATCATCCAAGATGCTCCTATCTATCTTCCACATAGCGACTTGCTCATCCACAATCTTCGTCCATTTCCTCACAAGTGGATGCGCATCAGCCACATCTGAGAACACAACATCTTCGGCCCCCATAGCTGGAGTGACTTCATATTTCCAGTTACCATCTTCGGACCAATACTCAGGCGTGAACAAGCCTTGTGTACTGAGTTCTTCGCGTGCTTGTTTCAGGAGTTCGGCGATCTTGGAAGAATCTACTTCGTTAAGACCACGAACCGCTTCGTTGATGCCTTCGAGCAAGCCCAGAGTTTGACCTGCTCTCATGCCAACGCTTGCGCCAAGACTGAATCCCTCGTCAAATCCAGCTTGAAGACTGCTTTCTTTTGAAACGGTAATACCCTCGCGGTATCCAGCAGTTGTGTGCTCTGTTTGCAAACGGCGAATATCTGAGGGGTGTGATGTTGCTGACTCATCGTCATGGCGAAATTCAGTGGGAGATGAAGGTCCCGAGCCAAAAACGTCGTCTAGAGCATCATTGCTGACTGCAGTATCAGCTTGAGATTCGTCCTGAGGGCGAGCAGTATATGCCTCGTCAATCATTTGCTCGACTGGTTGAAAATGCATGTTTGACATTGAAAGTGGTCAAGGTTTAGGGTACGTGGGTTGAGTTTTGATAAAGATTTATTTGACGTCGTTTGAGTGGGACTCTTTGGGTGGCGCCAAGAGGTAAAAACCCCTTGTATCTGCAGAAACCTGGAGGATGATCGGTCTTGATATCTTGGGCTTATGAGCTGTCCATGTAAGAGGTCAGTTTCAAAGATGAAGGCCTTATTCTTGAAATTTTCACATGAGGTCGTGCGCTTGAAGCTTCTGAACCTGGAATAACCCGATACTCTGAAAAATGGCATGTTAAACTGGGGAAAGCTTGGTAATCATCATTCATCATGGCTAATCCTGTTCTGCCAACCTGCACATACTACGAAGGATCATAACGTTTACTATCCTGGCCAAGTACCGAGACACTATCCAGACAGTATCATCATTCTAAGAAGCGACCGCTTGCTCACCAGCATGTGCAGGCATCCTTCCCTCGGTGTTCAACGGCTGTAACATGTGATATTTCTCGCGGAGATAATCCTTCTGATTTTCTCTCATCAACCCCAGATCTAGCAAAAAGTTGACCACGTAAAGAAAGTCCTTGACATGTGGTCTCAGTCCATCCTCTGCTTGGTTGTGCCCTGAAGGTAGAGCGAGCACGTCGGCAATTGTGCTGGCGATCTCAAAGAGCTTTTGTATGATACCGCTGCCTTGCGTCGCTATACTCACAATACTATCCAACTGCCCGACCAAGCTGCGGAGTTGTATTGATAATCGAGACGCCGGGAACTGCAGCGATAGGCCTTCGTGGGTCGTATCTGAAGACCCTGAACGCAAAAGTCCTTGCGAGAGCGCTAATTGCCAGAGCAACGTGCGAAGCCAGAGTCTAGTGATGAAGAGATCCGCACGCTGTAGTTCTGTGAAACCTGCGTGTCCCTCGGAATGCATCCTTGCCTCGGCCGCTGCAGCATTCATCTCAGCTTGGTCAAGTTGCACTTGCTTGCTTTCAATCCACTGCACCGTCAACCCGCCGATTGCACCTCTTTGAGACTGCCAACATGCGAGGAACGTCTCATCCAAGGTTAGGAAGAGTTCTATTAGGCAGTTGAAGCCCACTCGAATATGTTCTGGTGTAGAAGAGTCCGGTGCTGAAAGATTGGTGTGTAGAGGCCCCATGATACTGGGGTACCCATCAGCGATGGTAAGGAACCTCTCGTGGATGTAGGCTTCCCAATAGACTTGCTGGAATCGGGCCATAGGATATGGTGTCCGAGTAGGATCTGGTAATGTGCGCTGGTGAGCCTCCATGATCTGAATTAGTGATATAGCCTCCCGGATGAAGCTGAAACTTCGGTCGAGTCGAGGCAGTCCCATAGTTGATATCTCGAGGTAGATGCACGTCACGATGCGCTTGATGTTGTGAGGCATTACCTCATCTACACGTCCTGGTCCATGGGAGCCAACGGCAGCACGATGTTGTGCTTCGAGACTATGATATACCAGGTTGTTTATTTGCGCCGCTACACTACCATGTGAGTTGTCCGCGGTTTGTGATAGAAATGTTGTAACAGCTGCATAGGCGTATATCAGAGCTGCATCCTCGAAGTTGTGATGCATCATTGATATTGATCTGACAATTTCATCAGGAGTGATGGCAGGGCTGAAAGGATATACGACCTTCTCAAACTCGGGCAGCAACGAGTGAAAGAAGCCTGTGGTGTATGCCTCAGAGTTTGGCGAATAGGGGCCTGATATCACCGAACCAGGGCTACTCCCTGGCGGCCACTCACTAGCCGCATGAGGCGTTGAGTGAACTGCCGAGGGGGACACAGAAGCGCTTGGCGAGAGTGCATTTGGCTGTTGGTGCTGGAGGTTTGCTTCTCTGGCCTGGGCTACAAGACGCCCGCGCTTCGGGTTCTGACGTTTCCTTGGGGCAGTGGATCTGATGCATTGCACATCAAACTGGCGGCATGGCGAGCAGGGGTTTCCATCATCGCACTTGACCTTGCGTACTCGGCAGCCATGGCAGGCGGGCATCGCGAAGGGGCAATCGTATCAGATAGTGCAGAGGTCGATATAAGAAGTTACAAAGAGTGGAGGTCAATGTCTGTCTGTCTGCCCCGGAGACAAGGCGCGTTTAGTTTAGCATGGAACAGATGGGGTCACGTCTGAGAGCCGAGCTAAACGCTTGTGGAAGGCAGACAGCATGAGTCACGTGAAGGGAGCGAGCATCGTCATATACTGGTATGTGGCTTACAGTTGAATGCCAGAATAGCAATTGAAGCTATTCATTTAGTAAATTGTCATGAGCGATAGTCTTATAAGACACTTATTAGCTGTCAAATAGTGATTGGAATAGTGGTGGAGTTCTCTGTCGAGCTAGGTGCTATAGATAGCTGGGCTGTAGTTTGAGCCGTTGACTCGCGTTTAGCAAGGACATAGCCAGATAGCACGCTCCCCTGATTCTAATTCTAATTCCGATTCTGATTCTGACTCTCAAACTCTTATACAAAGTTTATGGGACGTTGCGTCTCCTAAACTTAAAGTAAATCAATATTGCGAGTCATTGACATGAGATCTTGAACACGATAGGCTGCTGGATGGTTGCTCCTCATGCACATTGCTTTTTGGTGGTAGATCTCGCGTACATGGTTGGTGCAGAGATAGCATGAACCTGATTTAGACCCTTGAGTTCATGAGCAAGCATGAATGTCACTCCGAGTTAGATATGTATGATTCGGTTTGTTCATGAGCTGAAACTGAACTATCTTTGGTCGATGCTGGCGATGCTGAAAGCTCAATCAAGGTTGGCCGATATTCCTCTTATCGTAATGAAAGATCATATTTCACATGATCTCATTAACCAATTGTCCCTTACAGGACTGTTTATAGCCGGAGACATTAACCCGAGGTTATTAACAAGGCGGTGTCCTGATATTGAAACATTATCTACCCACATCATGCAAATATTGCTCAGTCTCGACTTGTTTCATCCAGCACCGCATAATATGTACTGATAAACCTCCTATTTCAATATGTCGTAGCTTGCAACACCCTTGGTGCAACATCATACACTGTACATAGTCACAAATCGCCTGGCAGGGTTGACTTGTTGGGAAATATTCTGGAAGTGTAACCCAACAGCAAAAGAACCCACAGGCCACAGCAACCATGTTTCTTTTACGAGCCTCGTTGTTCAAAGCGGATCGTGTCCAATCTGACATCTCGGCCGGTAGTGGTACGGATACACATCACGTCCCTAGAAAAATAACAGGCGGTCTGGGATGCATAGTTCATCTGTCATGGGTTTTTCTCCATCACGGGCTTCCAAACCCTATTCCAGATTCTCAGCCAGCACACAATTTTCCTTCGCCTACTGTCATCAACCTTACAGGTGGACGCAGTTTTGATCCTGAAACCCTGCAATTCCCCCGGCAGCAATACCAGCTAGGCCAGTCCCAGTAGCAAAAGAAGCTAACTAGCTCGTCGGCACCGGAGCCACGGTTCTGAGTCTGACGCTGCCGCGGTCCGGGGGCTACGGGGAATGTGATCCCTGCGTCCGGACAGGACACGCCTGGGTTGCGTTGGGCTCAACTCGTGCTAGACAGCGTGTCTGTACATATGGATGTTGTTTGCCAATGACTTCTGACTTAGACAGAGAAGCGGTCGACTTGTGATGTATGTATCCGTAAATCACACCCCCAGCATCTTGTTTGCAACGTCCGTCCCTTTTTTTCGTCGCGGCACTTGCACGGCATCTGTCGAACCCCCAAACCACCTTCAGTTCAGGTTTGCCTCTGATCGCATGGCGAGCAGGGATTCATTTGCAACGGTCTAGCACATCCTATCGAGAAATGAGCACCACCGCCCCGGGTGATCTGACTCTTTCGGTTCCATGTACCGTGGAATTAAGGAACCCACCCACCACAGTCAGGGTCGGGGTGGGAAAATAAAGAAAGGGAAAAAAGGAGGACGGGTATGATGGAGACTGCACCATTTGGTTCTTAGTTAGGATTCGGAATTTCAAAAAGACTAAGACAGGACCGTCCTCATGGAACGCACTCCGATTGGCGATGTCATACCCTCAGACCCTTCTTCATCAACGAGCGCCGTTTAGAAAAAGTCTTTCGTATTTCCTGTACGGAGCACCCTTGTCCAGATTGCTGTTTGTTTCTTGCCAGTGACATTATCAATGACCGAGGTGAAACTCGTTAGGCTTGAACTGCTCAAATAATACAGTAGGGAGAACGTCTTGAGCACGTCCTGTCGTCTGTCAACTTGGAGGCTCGCGTGTAAGAGGATGGCCCCAGAATGCCAATCTTGACGTGTCGCAGTTGTTTGCCCCCAAACCTGTCAAATGTCGGAGGAATAATACCTTACCCTTACCCATAACCACCCATGCCTTGCTTCACTCTGCTTCACTTCACTTCACATAGCTAACCGTACTCGGGAAACCTTCCTTGCCACTTAGACAATCCCAATCCCCGGAACCTCATGAACAGTATCCGAGCGATCGGCAGAGGCACGGGGCCGTGGACCTGGGATGGTTTAGCAGGTTACAAGGCCAAGCAGCAGTGTTGCCGTTGGTGCGATGCCATGCGATGCGATGGGCAACGGAGGATGGTGGGAACTCAAAACTCCAGACGGTCGTTGGTATTTACTCCCGGTTGGCTACCTCGTCTCGACTGACTGGCAGGGCCGTGACAGGCGGCTGGTGCCCCCGGTTGAAATAATAACGTGGTCATGACCGTAGCCCGGGAAATGAACTGGCTCGTGCGAAGGAGATTCTTGGCTAGGCGATGGGTGAAAGTCTGGAAGTGGAAGTGGAAGAGAAAGGGGTCTTGTAACAGTAACTACAGGCACTGCAACATGTTGCATCAATTACACGATAACCTGCAACATCAACATGGTTAGCATGACAGAGCTGGAGACTCTGATAGACCAGCTCAGCTAAAGGCTAGGGCCAACCCGAAGCGGTGGGCATACAGACGTCACTTAACTTAGATTGGGAGACAAAAATCGATGCAACACGGCCTGAAGAACCGGGGAGACGTGTACTTACTTGACGCTCTTGTGCAGCAGCGCAGCTGGTGCGGTGTGGTATGACATGGGATGGCGAGAGGTCGCGAATACGCTTTTACTTCTGTTGTAGGTATTGTATTGTCGGTATGTACAGTACAGTACAATACAGTACAGTAATCTTGTAATCTCTAAGTATTGCTTTTTTGTTTGAATCAATGTTTTTGCCTTTGTGTTAGTCAGTAATTAAATGGATTGACTTTTTTTTATCCTTTGTTGTCTCCCTGTTTTTGATCTTGTCTCAACCAGAATGATGTGTCGTTTGGATCAGTGACAGCCATGACGACTTGTCATAATGCCACACCGAGAAATGCCATCATAGCTGAATCGCTCACCGTCCCTTTTTTTCTTATTCTTCTGTGTCTTGGTCTTTGCTTTCTTCCTCCCCTTGCGCCCCAACGTATTAGCGAACTTTTGGTCCCCAAACAGCCCAATGCTCATCGTGGCGTCTCTTCTAGAATTCTGTTTGGAATAGAGGTCCCCAGCAGGTAACATGCCTTATCCTGGTCCCCAAAGCCGCTCTTTTAGTATTCCCCACAAGCCTCCTGGGCTGGTCCATCCACCCATCCATCCATCCATCCATCCCTTCAAGTTTGACAACCCCTGGTCCATATCAAACGCCCTTGATCTGGTTCATCTCGCTCGCCCTGCGTTTGGCAATTCCGATCCCATAGTGCAAACTGGAGAATTTTCTCCTCTCATGTCTGAGGTATCTTCTCTCTCTCATATCCAGATGATAGACACAACGCCACAAACAATGGCTCCCGATCCCGAGCAAACAAAGTTGCCACATCTTGTTGCTAGTCCAGGGCCCGGAAACTTGAGTTGTCCTCCCGACAGTCCAGTGCCAGTGCTAATACCTAGAGGCTCACGGCTCACGGCCCCTGCCGATCCTAGTAACCGTAAACACAAGCACAGGGGGGTATTTGGAAGTTATCAGGGGTGTAGCAGTGCGCTGACCGCCTGGGCAATGACCAGGCCAGACTGAAGTATCGGTGCGTAGGTTAGAAGCCACGCGAGCCTCCAAATTTCAACGGGGGTGCTGGCTGTAGTCTCCCAGAAATGAAATTTAAGACAAATAGGTCCCCGACATAAATTCTTCGTTTCGTGATCAGTATCCCTTTCATTGGTTTTTCATCAATATTCTTCGTTGTTTGTGCGTGCCCTTGAATTCCAGTCGCTCTGCATCTTATCTGCTCTGCCTTTCTCTGCTGCCGCTGCTTTGCACACAATCTGCAACCACTCTATCGTCTCATCAACATATTGTATTGTCTGGATTTCTGGGACAACGAACCTATTTGCGATTCACCAACAAACCAAACAACCACAAAAATCACCTTCAACATGCCTCGCGGACCTTATGACACTACTGGCGTCGCGAAGCCCAGCTGCCCCAAGCCCCCAAAGGGAAAATGCCCCCAGCTCGTTTGCCAACAATAAGACGATGCAAGCTTTGCGATAATACTCTGTCATGAGCCAGCAGACCTCAGGTTAGTTCTCTGACACTCCAAAACTCCCATACCATGTTTTCTAACACTCCTCAGAGTCATGCTGTAAAAACCAAGCCAACATGCTTGCACGAACTGCGCACTGCTTTAGCGATGATGATATCGACTGCCGATCGAAATAAAAGGAACTCATGGGATGACGGTGCTGTGGAGTTATGCTTTCTTCTGTTTTGGGACGGTTCGGAAAAGTACTAGACGGAATACTCAGGTCTCGGGATTATGATCTATGGGATTGGATATCAGAAGAGGAGGAAATGGTAACATAACATTGGATGGCTATAGATTTGAACGTACATATTAGTGCGTCTTTGGTCGCAGGACCAACTTAATATTGATACCTTACCTAGCACCTATTGAAACACGATTTGGAATATCGCATAATCGCTTGGCGTCACAGTTGTATCGGTCGACAACGGTTCGTTTGGCTTCAATAGTGCAACCGTTTTGTGGACTATTGAACCACCGGTAGAAAACGTTGTTGCATGGTGCAGCCCTACAGTATTAGCTATGAGCTATCGTGACTTCGAACCAATTCGCCGGGTTGGTTGGTGGAGATGAGTGTGGGATCTTGTGGAACCATGGTAGCCGACGATGGAAGAAGAGGCTAACTGCATATTACCCAGGGATATCCCAGATGAAGCATTTCGGCATCATACATCTCATCTTCTCCAGCCCGTTTCAAAGCAATCATCTTAGCCCTCTCGCTTGAGAAGCAACTCGCAGCAGCAAGATCAGCAGGGCCTCCATATTGATTCTGGCAGTCTGGCCGTGCCATTTGGTTAGTTGGCGCAAGCTTCAAGCCATCAGGGAGAGTGGAACGACAATGACGATGGCAATAGAATTGATCGACGATGGAATGAGAAATACGAGGGGTTTTCGAGGGAGAAGAGAGCTGAGGGTTGGCGATCGAAGGATCTGAAACCCGTTTATCCGTGGCCCGTTGGTTCCAGACGAGGTAATGAGCAGCCGTTTTCTTCTGAAGGCGTATCGTTCGCCGTGATCAAAGCTAAAAGCCTCATGCAACTGCCTAGAAATGCAAGGTCCCGTTGATCTTATTGCGTGTCGTCACTATCCAACTAAGTAAAAAGTCCGTTCTGTGGTTGTGGCTACAAGGTTGAAGTTGATATCCATATGATGTGACTTTTAGCGCGGGGGTCTGAAGATGCGGAAGCAGCCGCAGTCTAGAAGGTGCAGAGACGTCACAGACGAGACAAGACAAGATTTACAATGGAGGGGTCGCCGTTCTTATCTCTTTATTAAGCTTGACAGCCCGTGTACATGTGCAGTAAGTTAGGTGCTTCATATCTGGGACTAATAAGAAACTGGAGGCATTTACCCCGGATTTCTGTGTGGGGGTGGAGTATCAGACGCGGGATGTTGAGTTGAAAACCCCATTTATATCAAAGGTAACCTCTTGATCCCGTGTCTGCCTCCGCTACTGCGTCTTTGGCTGATGCATGGGATCAGATGCAGCATCCACACACTTGGAGGGTAGTATCTGTATGATATGATCGTTATCTAGATAATCTAGTGTCTGCTCAGTGCACGGATAATGAAGCATGTATCGTAGGATATTGTTGTGATCTATGGTATAGCTTCAACTTGGACTTATACCACGAGTTACAAAAGTATCCGGACTCAGTAGTCTAATATCATTCCTTACTCAAGCATAACTGCTTTTTATTTTAATGTTTAGTATCGTGACACTCGCTAGGCTTCATACATACTTAGTGGTGTGATACACGAAGTATGCAGACCGGGCCGGTTTACTATTCCCATCCTCACCGGCCATGTTCGTAGCCGTAGGATGAAGCTATATTATGCAGCCACTGTTGTCATTAGATTACTGGTACGGTGGTTTTCGGAGCTTTAAAAGTGGATGATAATTGTTTCCGTAGCAGCTTGACATTGTACGGTGTGTCAACCATGAATGGCTTCAGTATGGTCTGACATAGCCGGCATTCTCGTACCAGCTAGACAACTACGCAAGGATCACAGTTGGCGGATCATCCAAAACAGTCGACAGCTCGACCGTTTCAGCACTATCGTCCCTTTTAGGCCAGAGTGTCTCCGAATTGTCAATGGCAACAGATCAATGAGTGAGATTGATGAGGGGCTGCTCTAGGGTGGCTGTTCAAGGGTATCATGGCGATATTTGAAGGCATTCACATAGCTATGAAGCGGTTAGATGCACAATCACTACGTCAACGCTTTCATTAAAAAGGAGAAAGCTATTATAATACAATTTATCTGGTATAGTATTGTAGATATAATTGTATACATCGTACAGAGTGATGATATGGAAACTCCGGCTGTGAAGCTAGGTGATATCGTTTGCACATATGCTGGACAAACGTCTGTGTGGCCCGTGAGTACTTCTTTGCGGCACTTCAAACATTCATTGGCATTCTCTGTCTGTTTCTGATCATCTCATCTCCCACTTTTTCTGGTCAATGTGCACTGAACCTAATTAGCTCGGATGCAACCGATCAGAGGCACGATTTCATCTCGTTTTCGTTGGCCAATTTGCCCTTGTCACCGCCAACCACCAACTTCCAACCTCTCACAGAATCCGTCCGCCGCCTTTACAACTACCAACCTCTTGCCCTTTGAAAACTCTTTATAGAAAAATGGTAACCAGTTCATCCGCTTAACCCCTGAATCACCAACCACGAGCTAAAATGGTTCCTGATTCTACCTTTCTAACGTCTTAGCGATCCAATGGTTCTTCCCTTTCAAGACAAGCGTTGCAAGCTCCCCCCGGCTTCCGGCTGCACCACCTATTGGCTTGATTATGTGACCACGATCGTTCGAATTCTCGTCAACCAACGATGTTTACAGCACTTGCGGTGACAGCTGGCCGTGCCCTGCAAGACAGTCCCCGAATTGTTGTTCACCGCCTGAAGGAGTCTCCACGCGGCCCGCTCGCGCACCCGGGAGAGGGTTCCCCGTCTTCCCAGCCCATCCACTACGACCGATCGAGAGGTCTAAAAGTCCATGCGGTGAAGGCTTGACCATGCTTATGCTTGAAATACAAATGCAGCACCACCTCGCATGCTTCTTGACAAGAGATCTATCTCCTCAAAGGCTTCTGCTCTGCAGCCTGGAGAGCCCATGGCCACTCCAATAAATCATCTTTAATCTTACTTCCTTCAATGACAATACCGTCCTGTTAGGGCGAGTCGCTCATGAATGGCTTCCAACACCTTCATGGCGGTCCAAGAGACCATTGCTGCCCTTACCTGGCAGCAGACCGGATGCTTGCTTGCGGGCATCTGGCTCATCTATCTCGTCCAGCTTGTGATTTGGAGACTATGGCTCAGCCCTCTGGCCCATATCCCAGGTCCCAAGCTGGCCGCATTGACTCAATACTATGAGTTCTACTACGACTTCGTCCTAGGAGGACAATACACCTACAAGATCATCGATATGCATGAACGATATGGCCCCATTGTTCGCATTAACCCCTGGGAGGTCCATGTAGGAGACCCTGAATTCTTTTCGGACCTCTACACTGGACCCAGCCGACGTCGAGACAAGTGGACATTCTACACCCAACAGGTAAGTATCTGTGTACTCAAGATATGCAGAGATTTCAACTAAGAATCAAATAGTCCGGTGCCCCCCGTACCCGTGTTCCTCACCCAACTGCTCTCGCAGGACCCAAGACTGCGACAGAAGGCTCTCTTGCTGCCATCGACCACAGCCTTCACAAGTTGCGTCGAAGTGCGCTGAACCCTTTCTACTCGACTCAGACTGTGCGCGAATTGCAGCCGGTTATCGAGGAGAGAGTGGAAGCTCTTCTGGGTGCGTTTCTGAATTACGCCGAGGTATCCAATGGACAGCCTCTTGATGTCATGTATCCCTACTCGGCCTTTACCAATGGTAAGACTCATCAGTCAGTCTCCCACACAATGACAACTCTAATAATGTCCTCAGATGTCATCAATGAATACGCTTTTGCTCGAAGCGACCATCTTGTCGAGAAGCCCGATTTCGGTGCTGAAGTCACTAATGACCTTCTCATCGGTACTCACATGGGACCTTGTGTGCAGCAGCTCGACTGGGTTCTCACCCTCGTCAATGCTCTACCGGAGTCCATCTCAAACCGGTGCATGCCGGGATGGGGTGGTTTCTTGAAGATGAAGAACGACATTCTTGAACAGATTCACAGCGTCGACCCTCCTCAAAGCAGCGGCAAGTGGATGATGGATGGAGGTCACCCTACCATGCTCTCCACCAAGACTCGCTCCGTTCGTGACAAGACCGCCTCTCGCCAGACACAGGAAAGCCAGATCACTGTCCAGGGTGGCACTCTAACTACGTCGTGGGCCATGTCACTTGCCACTTTCCACCTTTTGAACCGCCCCGAGACCCTCCGCAAGCTACGCGACGAGCTCTTTGATGCTATCCCTGATGCTTACGAGACCATTCCTCTCTCAAAATTGGAGAAGCTCCCTTACCTTCGTGGAGTTGTCAAGGAAGCTCTGCGCCTTGGCATCGGAACTAGCAGCCGCCTCGCACGCGTTGCCCCCGATGAGGCTCTCGTCTACCATGATCGCGAGAACGATGAGGAGTGGAACCTCCCTCCAGGATCCATCGTTGGCATGAGCCCTTACAAGACCGTCATGGACGAGAACATCTTCTACGACGCCCGCGGCTTCCACCCTGAGCGATGGGTGGAGGATGGAGAGCGACTTGACAAGTACCTCGACATCTTCTGCTCCGGTTCGCGCATCTGTCTTGGCATGGCTTTGGCTCACGCCGAGCTTTATCTTACACTTGCCAAACTCTTCCGCAGATGGGGAAGTGGTGGTGTTGTGTATGGCAGCGATGATGGCGATCAGCGCTTTGGAGACGTTGGCTACCTCAGCATTTTCGAGACACGAGTTCGAGACTGCGAGATTGATGCTGACTACTTCATGCCTATTCCCTACAAGGGATCCGAGGGATTCCGCTTCGTCTTCGAAACCTACTAAGTGAAGACAAACACTTCACTACTATATCAAGGTTAGGTATCTTTGCTTTGCTCTGCTTTTGTTGCCGCTTTGGCTCTAGCCCCTGCTCTGCTTTGCGATACCCAGCACCTACTATGTCTTTCTTATGAACCCTTTGATGGAAACGAGTTTGTATGATGGAATTACGATCATGTTATGTCATGAGAAGCTATGAGTTTCATGTTTTATGTTCTTAAGATGCGGCACATACGTGCCTTTTTCTATGTCATGAGTTTACGTCTTGCATTGCTTTCCAATAGCCTTCTGGCTTTGTTTGTTACCGTGTTCTGGAGAAGAGGATGTCGATCTGAAAGCTTCGCAGTATCTGTGTTGAACATGGAAGAACAGCAAGACTTTTACAATCAACACCAAATCTCCAAGCCAAATGAGGCGCACGTATAAGAGGTTGATCTTCTTTGTCATGATAAATACGATATATGGACTTTTAAGAATACCGAATCCCAAAGGATCATGAGATACAGAACTGTATCTTTTTTCTTGTGTTGAAGGCCAGGAGTCGAACTGGTTGGATAGGAGAATCGGAGAAACAAATAAAAACAACGAAAAATTACAAATATCCAATTCAAAAAGCATATTTTCTAGCTTCTTCTCAGTGTGACCCTGTAATTCGCTTCTAGTGTCGATCTATCATCTCGTATTGAAACATTCACGGCAGTTCCGTCGATGGCTCAAGGATTAGCAACCATCGAGAAATCCAATGTGGAGTTGCTCCGTCAAGAGGTTGCAGCAAAGGCCCCCTAAATTACAGGGGATATCCGCACGCCACAGACCTGAGACCATCCACATCCACTCTTCTAATGGTAGTGACGCAGCTATTTCTATTGGGCCTGGTCAAAGCAAGCAGCCACCAAACCACCACGTTGCTATTCCGAGATCAGATGCCGTCAGACCAGCAAGTGTCCACTGTCTCCTGAGCTTCTCTCTTCGGTCTTTTATTAGTTCTTTTCCCTTTTCTTCTCTTTTTATACATAATTGCTATTTCGTTTCCTTGTACATCCGTTCCATACCTCCCTCTGTCTGTCTCTGTTTACTACTTCAAATCTATCTGTCCTCATTTAGCACCCGCCAATGTCTACTTTCGATCCCGCAGCGAGGAAGCGAGTCCTCCGGGTCATTGCTGTCTCGCTACTCCTCGATCTGGTATGTAACAAGAACAATTCAGTATGGTTTCCTCGCTAATTCAAGTTCCTAGATTTCCTTCACATTCATCCTTCCCTTGTTCCCCAAGCTTCTTGAATTTTACCGCGACCGCGAAGTCCAAGAGCCAATCGGCCACGACGGACCTCAAACTCTCCTCCAGACCGTCCTCTCAGGCCTCCACCGATACAAGGCTTCTTTCTCCCGCCCGATCGAGTCGCGACATGACATTGTGCTGCTGGGCGGAGCTCTAGGCTCTCTGTTCTCGTGCGTAACCGTCAAGCAAGCCAGTAAACGTTAAGGCGCAAGCTGACAATCTTACTCTATAGACTTCTGCAAGCCATTGCATCACCTCTAATCGGCGCCCTCTCCGATCGATATGGCCGTCGCAAAGCGCTCTTGGCTTCCATGTGTGGCAACATTCTATCCGTCCTGCTCTGGGTTGCCGCCGTCGATTTCCGAACATTCATCGCTAGTCGTGTTGTTGGTGGGTTATCAGAAGGCAATGTCCAGCTCGCTACAGCAATGGCGAGTGATATCTCGGATGAGTCGTCTCGCGGTGCAACTATGGCTCTGATCGGCGCGTGCTTCTCAATCGCTTTCACCTTCGGTCCTGGACTTGGCGCGTGGCTCAGCACATTCTCGACATTTACGGCGAACCCGTTTGCAGCGGCTGCGGGTTTCAGTCTTGCGCTGATTGTTGTGGAGACAGTGTATCTATACTTCAGCTTGCCTGAGACGTTGCCATCGCTACGCGGTGCTCAGGCCAAGGACGGTCGGAAGACGAAGGCTATACCCAAGGCTATTGAGAGGACCAACTCTCACTTTCTCTTGAATGCCATTCACTTCGTCTTTCTGCTTTTCTTTTCTGGCATGGAGAGTTCTTTGTCTTTTATGACGTACGAGCTCTTCTCGTTCACTTCCGGCAAGAATGGAAGATTACTTGGCTATGTTGGTCTTGTAGCATCTATTCTCCAGGGCGGTGTCACACGACGACTCCCACCTCTGATGTCTGTTCGAATCGGCACACTAGCTTGCCTTGCGTCCTTCGTTCTTCTGGGACAGGTCAACACAATCGGTGGTCTGTATATCGCTGCTACATGCCTGGCCGTTACATCCGCTACCGTCGTTACGGGTCTGAATGCACTTTCCAGCTTCGAAGCTCACGAGGATGAGCGCGGCAACAAGCTCGGCATGCTACGAAGTTGGGGCCAGCTTGGTCGAGGCCTCGGCCCTATCCTGTTCACAAGTGTGTACTGGTGGGCTGGCCGTGAGGTAGCATATGGTATGGGCGCAACAGGTATCGCTGTTGTCGCTGCGGCGGTGTTTGGAGGGTTAAAGACGCCAAAGGGTATGAACACTCAGGGTAAGAAGGTTGAGGGCAAGGTCCGGTAAGGGCTGTGTGTAGACAATGGATAATTCATGCAGATGTGTATATTACGTGGATATTGGTCAAGCTGGACTTGACTGAGGTAGATAGCAGCATTCATAGATAATTGTAGCATATATCGTACGTTTGATATTTTACGCCTTGTTTCGACTTTACTTTCTCCTCGAGACTTCTACGGTGGTTGTGGTGTTGAGCAGACTTTAAGACTGAATGCGCAGCACACTGCCTCGTGATTCGAGTCTCCCGAGACAGGATGAGCAAAAGGGTGTTCGAACCGCTTTGCGTGCAGATTAAATCAGCCAGACTTGTGCAGCAAGAAGTAGAACCCCCAAAAATGCAAAAAATACCACCCGCACCCGGATTTGCACCAGGATCCTTGGCTATCGCCTATACTGTTATAGGAGTCCAACGAGTTGACTATTACTCTATACGGGCTTTCGTTTGCTTTAACCGTTCGACCACGAAGTCTTTGGTATTGCTTGTTGGGATAGGTACTGTTGTGACGGGCTATATACTGTTGAAAAAAAGGGGCGGTTATAGGCAGTGACGGGATGCTGCAGTTTCACAGACGGGAGCGTGCAGGGCGCTGCGCGGTAATTGGATAGAATTCGGGTGTGTAGGGCGGTGGTGATCGAGTCATCGGCGCTGTTACTGTTATTTCTCGGCTGGTGATTGAGTGATTGAGTGGTCGCATTGTATGGTCGCAGTGTCGTTGTTTCGTGGTGTTGAGAAGGCTCAAAACTGGATACGCATCAACTCTTGAGATTTGGATAGAAAGCAACTGATTTCGAGATCTGTATAATCAATTGAACAACCAATATCTTCTGGTTAAGTAATTCGGTTTGAACCGTATTGTCCGGGATAATTTGTACGAGCTTACAATACCCAACTCATGCATGCATGTGTGACACAAGCCGGGGGATGTTGTCTTTATATGGACTTTGGAATGGCTCCGCTTGGCCGCCAGGATAGGTCAAGCTCAACAGGGAGGTGATAGCGGCACTTGACTTTCACAATTATTACCATTGGTCATAAAGATGCACAGGCTTTCATAACAATATCTTGGTACCAGTAAAGCTTGGCTTGTATCAGGTGGTGTATCATGGTCAATTTCGTCCAAGTTACCTTGTGTTGTGAGTCTCGATGCTACCCTAAACATGACATCGAGATCATCAAAGTTCTTGACACCTCAGGTTCTCACCACCATCGCATATCAATAGTAGCGGTCTACAAAAGCGAAGAGGGCTTAAAAATTTCTCATCGATGAATCATGAGATGTTCTCATATGGTGCGTCCTCCACTTGAGTCTCACGATATCTTCCGTACATAAAGTGAAGGAGAATTTCGAGACGACAGGCCTACGGCGGAGCCGATGCATCCAGCGAGGGCATATCCACTGTGGACAACCCCCTCGGATAGAGTTCTCCATAATGGCAATGTGACAACAAAAACCATATCAAGATGGAGACGATGGACAATAACCGCCGTGAATATGCACCAAAAAATAGCCCAGAAATTCTTGACATGCGTCGCAACAATCCATCAACAAGGGAGCACGGCCTCCACGGGTTCAACGAGATATCTAATGGACAAGAAAGATCCCACAACACTCAAAGGTTCTTCTTCCATTAAGCTTACAGTGATACATTTCTGCCGTCAGAGTCATCGGGGTAGCAGTTGGATGATAGTTTCAGCTGTGTCATACGGATAAAGTGTAGCGGTGCTAACTTTTGCGTTTGACAATCTGGCAATTCCTCAATGGCTCGAGATATCGGAGTGGCACTTGAAGCTGCATGAAATCGCAAGGTACCTAGGGGAGGCAAGAAAACTCAAGACCTGTGTCCTAAGTGACGAAAAGACTTAGGTAAATTTAGTATATCTCAAGAGGCCTTTAGACCAGCTGATTTTGGCATCCTGATTCAACGTCAGAAGTTTTATTAACCCCCAGGGTCCTCATCTGGACCTCCACCAGCAGCACAACTATCCCGCGACAGATCAAGGTGAGCTGCAGCTGCGCTTCGTGTGGGCTCCACAGTGGCTGGACATGATTTTTTTGCCCCTCCTTGTGGTCTCTTGTCTGCTCTGGCGCGCTTGTTCGGTGGTTAGAAGCTATTGATCCCAGACTCTGATGGAGGGGTTGTTGACAAGGAGGGGGAGGGGCACAACACGAGTAAACAACAGCTGGGCAACACACAGGCGCAAGACCAAGACGAGGAAATGCAACAATGAGCGGAGATTATGGTCAATGCGATTGACCATACGAATATTCTGCACATTAGTAGAAGGGATCAAATACATAATCTACCTGATGTTATGATGCCTAACTGAACTGTTGATATTCGCTTCTACCTATCTGTACTGTATTACCCCTCGAGCTTGAAAATTTTTGATATGAGACAATCAACTTCCTGTTTGACCACCTCACACATCCCAGCCAAGGCTAGATCTTCCGTGCACTGGTCGCGCAGCGGTGGTGGCAACCCACAGGCGCTAAAAGATTCAGTGGAGCATGACGTTGATTCGTGCAGGGAGTTTGAGCCAGAAACAGACCGCGCCATAGAAGAGGGGCAATCTTGAAGCTTCCCCTCCCTTGGTGGTCGAACGCGGAAGAAAGTGAAGAGCCAACAAAGAGAGCCACGCGGGCAGGATACTCTTATCGGTGTGATAATATATGCGAGAGAATTCAGGAAGAAGATCTTAAGATTACTCAAGTGACTCACGCCGTGGTTGCGTTGGGCTGACGGACGTAAATTGAGGGGCAAAAAAAATCCTCAGATGCTGCGTTGGGCAGAACAGTCCCAGAGCCATGCTCGTCACAAGCAGGCCCCAGACAATTTTAGGACGCGCCCGCGCATCCACCACCGAAAGAGTAACCCACCGAGCCTCGACCGCCAGCATGATCGAATTTTTCTTCAGGCCGTAGTGAGAAATTTTCCTTTGGGCGGCGATGCGCACAAGAAAAGAATCGCAAAAATTGTGCCCCGCATGTACCCGCCTAACAGTTCGCTTGTACCTCCATGCAGAACCAGCGCTTTTGCGATTGCTCTGCTGGAAGACAGATATTGAAAGAGGTTGAGATAGGTTATTGAGCTGCTAATAGAGCAGCTAGAGGCGCTATGGTGATGTTTCTATTTCTAAATACCGTGCCTAGGTAGTACACTAGAGGACAGCAGCTTTACTGAGATTCCTCTCGGGTGCCGGGGCTTGTTCGTTCGTTGAAAATCGATGTGAGTTGCGCTGAACCTGCCAGTTTGCTCCCCCAGATATCAGCTTCAAGAGCGGCCAGCAACACCGCAAAGACTCGTCCAAATGCGCAGCAGACTGTGCAGTGTGATCTCGTGATGGCCACCGTAGATACTTGATCATGGTCATTCGACATTAACGACAAACCTCTGGTATCTCGTCCTCGTCGAGCTTCTTCTGCCCCTCCTCGTACCATTGCTGAAGTCTGACCAGGCCTTTACTCACTTGCCGTCATTATGCTTTAGAGCTTAATGATTGGCTCACACAGACCCACCTGCTTTTTGAAAAAACCTCTGAGCTGTTAGGGCTTCCGAAGCTGGTTGCCCCGCGGCGCCGCTCCTGCCTTTCACCCCACCCCACCCCTCCTTCCTCTGGCTCGCCTTTTAAATCTCCTCCTCCCACCACTTCCCTTGGATTTTTTCTTCTCTTCCCTCCTCGTCTCGCATACCCGGTTCAAGCATCCGATCTGCGATTTTGTATGTGCAACCCTTCAAGGCCTTGATCAAGAACATCGACAAGATCTATTGCTTCATTGCAGGTTTCTTTGGAGATATTCTTGATAATCGCCTGCTTTCCTCACGTTGCCTCTTCGTCCTCTGTTGACCAATGTGCTGGTTCCAGCGGAAAGGGCTGACGACCGTCCCCAATCCAGAGACCCTTCCCAAACGACTCATGGCACCGATCCTCACCTTAACGTCGTCGTCATCGGCCACGTCGACTCTGGCAAGTCGACCACTGTGAGTACTCTCCTCGACAATGAGCTTATCTGCCATCGTCAATCCCGACCAAGACCTGGCGGGGTATTTCTCAAAGTCAACATACTGACATCGTTTCACAGACCGGTCACTTGATCTACCAGTGCGGTGGTATCGACAAGCGAACCATCGAGAAGTTCGAGAAGG
Organism: Fusarium oxysporum f. sp. lycopersici 4287; assembly: GCF_000149955.1. Lineage (NCBI taxonomy): Eukaryota > Fungi > Ascomycota > Sordariomycetes > Hypocreales > Nectriaceae > Fusarium > Fusarium oxysporum. Next base: position 2,717,583 of record NC_030993.1, read on the forward strand.
TTAGTCACTTTCCCTTCGATCGCGCGTCCTTTGCCCATCGATTTCACCTACGACTCGAAACGTGCCCGCTACCCCGCTCGAGACCAAAAATTTTGCAATATGACCGTAATTTTTTTTTGGTGGGGCACTTACCCCGCCACTTGAGCGACGGGAGCGTTTGCCCTCTTAACCATTCTCACAACCTCAATCAGTGCGTCGTCACGTGTCAAGCAGTCACTAACCATTCAACAATAGGAAGCCGCTGAGCTCGGTAAGGGTTCCTTCAAGTACGCCTGGGTTCTTGACAAGCTCAAGGCCGAGCGTGAGCGTGGTATCACCATCGATATTGCTCTCTGGAAGTTCGAGACTCCTCGCTACTATGTCACCGTCATTGGTATGTTGTCTCTCATGCTTCATTCTACTTCTCTTCGTACTAACATATCACTCAGACGCTCCCGGTCACCGTGATTTCATCAAGAACATGATCACTGGTACTTCCCAGGCCGATTGCGCCATTCTCATCATTGCCGCCGGTACTGGTGAGTTCGAGGCTGGTATCTCCAAGGATGGCCAGACCCGTGAGCACGCTCTTCTTGCCTACACCCTTGGTGTCAAGAACCTCATTGTCGCCATCAACAAGATGGACACCACCAAGTGGTCTGAGGCCCGTTACCAGGAGATCATCAAGGAGACCTCCTCTTTCATCAAGAAGGTCGGCTACAACCCCAAGGCTGTCGCTTTCGTCCCCATCTCCGGTTTCAACGGTGACAACATGCTTACCCCCTCCACCAACTGCCCCTGGTACAAGGGTTGGGAGCGTGAGATCAAGTCCGGCAAGCTCAGTGGCAAGACCCTCCTCGAGGCCATTGACTCCATCGAGCCCCCCAAGCGTCCCGTTGACAAGCCCCTCCGTCTTCCCCTCCAGGATGTCTACAAGATCGGTGGTATTGGAACGGTTCCCGTCGGCCGTATCGAGACTGGTGTCATCAAGCCCGGTATGGTCGTTACCTTCGCTCCTTCCAACGTCACCACTGAAGTCAAGTCCGTCGAGATGCACCACGAGCAGCTCACTGAGGGCCAGCCCGGTGACAACGTTGGTTTCAACGTGAAGAACGTCTCCGTCAAGGACATCCGACGTGGTAACGTCGCTGGTGACTCCAAGAACGACCCCCCTATGGGTGCCGCTTCTTTCACCGCTCAGGTCATCGTCCTCAACCACCCCGGTCAGGTCGGTGCTGGTTACGCTCCCGTCCTCGATTGCCACACTGCCCACATTGCCTGCAAGTTCGCCGAGATCCAGGAGAAGATCGACCGCCGAACCGGTAAGGCTACTGAGGCCGCCCCCAAGTTCATCAAGTCTGGTGACTCCGCCATCGTCAAGATGGTTCCCTCCAAGCCCATGTGTGTTGAGGCTTTCACTGACTACCCTCCTCTGGGTCGTTTCGCCGTCCGTGACATGCGACAGACTGTCGCCGTTGGTGTCATCAAGGCTGTCGAGAAGTCCAGCGGTGCTGCCGGCAAGGTCACCAAGTCCGCTGCCAAGGCCGCCAAGAAATAAGCAACTTATTTCTGAAATGACAACCTTCAGTGGGATCTTACGACCTCGATCTCACGCCCAAGGGCTGATGTACTCGCTTCTACGACGAAATGATCATGTTGGCATGAGCACTCGGCTTTTGTCTGGGGGCACATAATGAGAGGCAAAGAAAAAAGGCCAGGATCTCGGTTGTGTGCAAATCAAAAAAAGAATAGAGAGTCTAGAAGTGATTCGTGCAAAAGTTTCTTGTTCCTACCTATGATGCTTGTGATGTGATGTGTGACTGCTACAAATGAAGCTTCTCGTGATGTAATTTCTGCTCAATTGATTGACTTGGATTACTTGTAAGTTGAAGCAGATCCGTAGAGCTTCAGTAGCTCGTTCAGGCGGACGGTTCAGTGTGTGTGGCGATCACAGTGATGCAGTGTGCACTGTACCGTGATGTATTGTTGATGTTGTATTTTTGGTGTGTAATGATACATAATGCCCCTTTCCTCTATATATTCGTCTAATAATGATGTTACATATGATACACATGCTATTTTAGTATACAGTATTACCCTTTCCTTTTTCTTCTGCATATCCAAAGCTGCCTCGCAATCTTTACGATTTCCTCATTTACAACGTTGCAAGTCACGACCAACATGGCGCTGTAGAGAAACAGAGGTGCAAGAGAGTGACACACAAGCCTCATGAATGATCGTCCTTGTTCGTACCCGCATTCGTACTCCTGACATCGTTTCGGTCGTAGCATGTTCAAACACTTCATTTGAGAGCGGTTCAAAGCCTTTTGCGTTTCGAGTTACTCGATGTCGGCTGTTTTCTCTTTGAAGTAGACGTTTTCTTTTTCTGAGCGGGCTGCTTTTTAGCAGGCTTCTTCTCGTTTGGAAGGGTGTCGAAGAACCCAATGACACTATTTTGGTCCTTCCCTCTGTTCTCTGAAGTCGCTCGTCTGGCGAACTGAGCAGCAAATGCATCTGCATCTGACATTGTGGCGGGTTTCTGTAGCTCTGGGAGGGTATATTTGCTTGGCTTGTCCTTGGCTTTCCCGGTAGTTGCTAATTTCTTTGGCGTTGCTTTGGGCTTGGGTACTGGCTCCTGGGTTGCGAAGTACTCACTCTGGACCTTTTTGCGAGTCTTCTCTTTTTTCGTTGCAACATCTTCCTTTTGAGGTTTTGGGGGCGTGGCCTTGTCTTCTAGCAATTCTGACAAATCTGGCAAGTTGTTAGGTTTCGGGGGTGTGGCTTCTGGAAATTCTGGCAAATCTGGTAATTTGTCGATCGGAGGAGTATCCTTAGGAACGCTCGTCCTTGACTTCTTGTGGTGGTAGGCAGCATCGATGCCGTAGAGCTTCTTGTTGTCTTCACTCACAAAGGCCTTAGGGCTGGCGTACTCGTCGAGGAAACTCATGAGATCATCTGTCGCTTTCCTTTTGGCGATAGGATCGGGATATTTCTCATCAGACACTTTCTCGTCAGATTTGGTCTCGTCAAGCTGTTGCTCGTCAGGTTTGGGTGTCTTGTCGGGGTTGAGCTCAAAAGTCTGGCCCTCCGCCGCAAACAATGCCTCTATGTCGTCAAAGATCTCAACTGGAGCTCCTGTCTTTGGCTTTGGGCCAGACGTGCGTTCATTCACACAACCGCGGATTTCAAGCTTGTCACCGTTCGCCTTCGTGGCTGACTCACGCTCACCGACACGACCACGCGAATCAAACCTATCATTGCCCATCTCGATGGCTGGTCTATGTTGATTAAAGCGGCCACGCGGATCAGGCTTGTCACTGTCTCCGCTCGTAGCTGGTCTGTATCGATTGACGCGACCGCGCGAATCAAACTTTTCGTTGTCGACAATAACATCCTCAGGGAGATCCTCTCCAAACAGATTGTAACTGAAATCTTCTAGCTGGCGGCTCTTGATGGATTTGTAGCCCTCAGACCAGGAGAAGCATTTCCCAGTGGCCATGTCCTCGACCAGCTGTAAAAAGCCCACACGTCTCTCATCCTTGAAAGCAACTGGGTTCTCGCCTGGTAAACCAGCCTGGAGTGTAATCTCCTGGCGTTGGCCGCCGTGCTGTCCAGCCTCGATGCTAGAGTAGCGCAGTGTGTGGCCATTCCAAGGCATTTCCACGGTCTGATGGATCTCAGTTCCACGGAAGTCGTAAAGAACGTCTCTTTTTTCGGTGTTCATCCTGCCGCTGCCACTTCCTCGCAACCATGATCCTGGAACCCTGAGCATGGCCTGGCTCGGTGTTCGAAGTTGACCTTCACGAAGGTTGAGTTGCGATTTCTCAAAGAAACTCTTCATGCCTGGGTGACTTATTGGGAGAGCATGGGAGCGCCTGTGCTCAAGGCGGACATCTACAGCCTCTGTAGGAAGCAGCACGTCGCTGTTGTGCCAGGGCACATAAATGTGGGCGGTTACGTCGTCGGGGATCTTGAAGTTGTCGAGATCAGCCTGAGGGTGGACGGGGATGGTAATATAGACAGCAGGATCTGCAGGGAGTTTCTTCTTAGGATCTGTTACTGGACTCTTTGAAGAATCGAAATGAGGCGAAAGGTGCATAACAATGGAAGTAGTCTCCTTTAGGGGCAAGTCGTTGTCGGGTTTGAGGGCGGAGAAAGCAGCGGGATGAGGTGTAAGGGGAGCTAGGATGCGGCGTTTGCGGTAGAGTTCCTTCATCGAAGTGCTAGCGCGTTGGTGTAGGATATGGCCAAACGTTGCTGTAGTAGCGTCTACATTTCCAGTGCGAGGACATTTCTCTTCGGGAATCGCTAATTCGGAGGACAGCCCTAACGGTGGAGTGTTTTGAGTGTTCTTGCTGATGGGTGCGACAATTCTCAGCCACTTCTGGAGCTTGTCTCTCCACGACATAGCCCGAGCCTGGCGTTGTACAGGGACGGGCTGGCCAGTGACTAGGTCTTGGTCGTCCAGTCGCGGAAGACACTGGAGGACACCGTGGTCAGCGCCCGGGACGACACGGCCAACGATTAAGCGGAACACTGTGTCTGCAAGGTCTTCAGTCTCGGTTGGAGGCTCGTCAGGCTGGGGCATCCAGGAGACGCGCAACTTCTAGAAACCAGTTAGTATGATATTGTACGTTTCATGGACAAATGGAATTTCGTACCTCCTGGGAGCCATGCCTTACAGGCGTGATTGAAGTCTTGGTTAGCCGGCCGAGCTCCTTGCGCTCTGTCGGCGTCAGGGCTGCTGATCGAGTCTTCGGGAGAAGAGGGGCAACGTCGATAACCCGGCTCTTCATCCTCTGCACGGCCTGGTCGATATGAGCGAGGATACCGTAAGTAGTCGACTTCTTCGCTGTAATATTGAGGCGGCATTTTGGGGTATGCAGTGTTAGCTTCTCGTCTTCGCCGACTACGAAATCCCTTCTGAGCTCCCAGAGTAGACGCCCTATGTTGTTGGGGCCATCTATGACCGTCAGTCAGCAAATATACCACCAGGCTCAGGTTTTTGGGAACAAACATGTGAGAAAGGGGAAGATGTCAGGATCCATCCAAATAAACGCTTTTCCAAGATCGTCCGCATGTTCCTGAACCTCGATCTTCCATTTATCCAACACGATCTTCTGAGCAAGAGTGGCCTTATCATTGCCACGCAGTCGAACCGAGTTCATTGATGTCCATGGTACAATCTGTTCTATCCACTCGTATTTTACCATGTCATGATCCCTGGGTTGTGGCTTGCGAACACTGTGATACTCCCGTAGCTGGGTGACTGTGAAACCGTCGCAAAGAGTGTTGACGAGCTTGTCGATATCAGTTAGACGCAAAATACGACTCACGGGGCAAAGTTCGTCGATATTCTTGAATATCTCTTCAGATTCAGGCTCTGTCATTTCGGAAGGAGTCAAATTTTCCCAGTCAAGATCTGTGTTTTCTATAGGTTTCGCTTCCATCACGGTGGGGGCTGGCCGCTCGATGCGTGTCCTATTCGGATTGTTGATGATAATGGCATCTGCTGGCATTCCCAGAGTAGAGACTCCAAGTGATTCATCGTGCATAAGACGATCGTAAAGGCGTCTCTTTGGCAAAGGCATGAGCTCGTCCCCAACATCTTGGGCTTCTAGTTCAGGAAGTGCAGATACCTCGATCCCTGGCTTCTGCGATTCTCCCAAAAGGTCGTCCAGCGCATACTGTTCGGGGCTAGGTGAATGTCTTGACGACGATTTGGGGAGGTCGGGCAGGTCAGGTAAAACATATCTTGACAATCGCGGTTGTGATGGGGATTCGTCCAGTGCACCGTCCAGTACTGCTTGTGCATTGTCAATTGGCTTCTCTGGGAATGTCTCGTCGCCAGGAGATGCCTTTGCGTCGAACTCAGGTTTGGAGATCGAGTCATCGTCTAATTGAGGTTCCTCGGAGCTACTAGTTGGCTCAGAGCCGACGTCGGTAGAGGAGGGAAGATTCGGAGCCGGTGTCGCGTCTTCTGCCCCTGTAGATGAAACCTTTGACTCTTCTTTCGGCTTTATTTTCGAAGCTTCCGTATCCGTTATAAAAGGCTCAACCTTGTTCTCCCCTGCATTTCCAAGTTCGGATGTATATAATCGTCGTGCCAGGCCGTCATGGACTGGACTTGGTCGGAAGCCCAGTCCAGTGCTGCGTTGTGTTATTAAGCCAAACCTGCATGCCAGGCGAATACGCGGCACTCGCACCGCTCTAGAAATCATTGAGAAGTAAAGAATGAATAGGGAAGCCCCATGGGGGAGCAGAATGCGACAATGCGACCAAAATTGCCCAGAACTAAGGTAGAGACCAGTGTTCCTAGAAATTTTATCCGATAAGCGATAACTCGATAAGCGATAAGCTCCCACATGTCTGATAAGACTGAACGCGTCTAAGTTGGGAAGACCGCGTATAGCCTTTCGTCAGTATGAGCCGGCCCCTCCATCTTTTTTCATTCATACAAGTTGCCAATATTTGCATCATTGGAACTTTGGTTGCATCGATCTGAGTATCTGTGTGAGATTTGATATTGAGTAACAACAATTGTTCGCTATTACTATGCCTACACAAAGGCGCCGCCGTCCTGTGAGTACAATTCGTCAGTGATTCACTAACAGGACGAAGCTCTAACCTACTATACGCTTCAGGCCCAAGACGAGGAATCAGAGGAAGATGTTCGTCCCCGTCAACGAAATAAGGTCGATTCTGAGGACGAGAACGAACAAGAACCAAGCGATGCCGAAATGGATGGAGACCAACACCATACCCAAAGTGCCGACGATCAGCTGGTGAAGAAGCTGGTGCGGTACGTTATTTCCTGCGAATATTCGAGAATCGCGATCCGCCGAGACGGTATTAAAGAACGAGGTAACAATGGCAACCATGGGATAACAGGACAAAGCTAACTCAGGAATAGTCCTCGGCACCCAAGGCCGATCATTCAGGCGCATCTTCGATTCGGCGCAGACACAGCTCAGACGGGTCTGGGGCATGGAATTGAGGGAGTTGCCTGTTAGAGAGAAGATGTCACTCCAGGAAAAGCGTCAAGGTACAGCTATCGTCCATCGTTCTTGATCCAGCTACTAATAACGCATAGCTATGAAGGCTAATGCCCAGCCCAAGCTCGGTTCTGGTGCCTACATCCTTACGTCGATATTACCAGAAGCGTATCGCCATGCAACAATCCTCGCCCCATCCAAGACACCAAGTGCGGACGACGAAGCTACATACGCAGGATTCTATACAATGGTCATTTCGGTGATTTCCCTGAGCGGCGGAGAATTGAGCGAACAGAAGTTGAAGCGGTATCTCCAGCGGCTCAACGCCGACCAGAATGTATCAATGGACAAGACAGAAATAATCCTGAAGAGGATGGAGAAACAAGGCTACGTCATCAAGAGAGTTGAAAGACCACCTTTGGGCCAAGACGGCGACCCAACTACGACGTGGCATGTCGGTCCTCGTGGAAAAGAAGAAGTCGGCATTGACGGTGTGATGGGCATGACGCGGGAGGTTTATGGCGACAGCTGGAATGACGATAACGAGAAGAAGCTTCGTGCGAGTCTGAACATCAGGGATGCGCCTCAACAGGACGGCGAAGAAGACGACGAAGCTGTGGGCGAAGGCAGTCGAATGCAGGGATAAGACAAAAGAGATGAGGACTATTGTCGACATTATGATACCCCAATACAGACCAAACAATTAATTTTAAAGATTGAGACTGTTCGCGATCTTGTATGGTGAAATATCGTATTGTAGGTCTAAAATCTTCCCTACCATAGGGGTATTAATCCTTGACGCCTTTCCAAATTCCCGAGCGAAACGAAGCCATGTTGAATCTCTTAGCTCTGCCTGCGATATCGTATTGTCCGTCCGCTCTAATCCTCGCGTGGCGGAGGAGGACCACAAGGCTGCACCATTTTCTGCGCCCAACAGGTTAGCTATTGGCCTTTGACAAGGAGCAGCTTGACATACCCTGATCATCTGCGCGCGAATCTTGGTAATGGGTTCATTCTCAGCAAGCGCGATATAAGAGAGAAGAGGCCTATGGCCGGCGATGGAAGAGTATGTGTCGCGCTGAATGTTGGTGCGCCATTCCCAGCTTGTCGTGTCTGGGTGACCAGTGCCGACGTATTTCGCTTGGAGGCGCTCGAGTTCTTGCTGGGTGCGGAGTTTGTCGGCCTTGCTCTATGTCAGCATGCGATTTTCGTAATTTGGGATTGGAAGAGACGTACCATGTTGCTTGATATTAGAGATGGTTGTTTGTTAGCGGACGAACGAATGCGCCGAGATCGCGAAACGATGAAAGTTGATGCGACTGATAAGATAGGGCGCCTCGGTATGTGCATAACGCCAGGACATGTACAGCAATGCCTTTTGAGTTGATGGAAATTCATGCAAATGAAATAATTATACGAGAGAGATTACTGCTTCATCTTTGAATCTTTTTCTATATACAAGAAATGGTTACATTACTGTCATTGTGGGCATTGTTGATCTGATTCATATGTCAGGCACTCATTTCCATGTAAGTCGAGGTGCCGAGAGTTTTCAGGTGGCCAAGCTGGTGCTGTTCAAGACTTGCTTCCCAAGCCAAGAACATAGTGACTCAACATGTTCTTTTATCCTACATAACATCTTGGCTGTATTCCTAGTAGGATAAAGAGAGAATTTGTCAATGGTCTGTAGCGATTGAGGATGAAACAGCTACCTTACCCAGCTGATGTACGCCGCCTAAACATCGGCAGTTTGGGATTTGCCTACAGATCTCCAGTTAATGACCCCTGCTTCTCATTTCATCAAGAACAATAATAGATGATGTTGACACGAACTGATAAATCACAAAGAGACCACGCATTAACTACGAGCTGCTAATTCATTGACATAACCAGTACCGTTTCTCATCTTGTATATAAATTTCAGCGACCTCAACTTTACTGACCTTTTGGCAAACCCCCGAATTAATCATTCTTGCAAGTTTACTACTTAGAGATCAAGAACGGATTCAACCTAGTCACGTCAGGATTAGGAGAGATGGGTTCGACGGGCAAGGTTGCTCTGCCAGAGCACTGGACAGAGTTGAGCGCGGCCAGAGTGCACAGGCAACAATGTGCCGACGAAGTGGATGCTATCAAGAAGACGTGTTTATCAGAATGCGAAAAAGCAAACGTGGTGGAATGCGAAAAGTGTTTCCCCAAAGTCCTCGACAGGATGCGTGCTCGATATTGCGATGCTGAAGGCAGAGAGTGGTTCTCAGAGCGAAGAGCATTTCTGAATGAACTGGAAGTCATGTTTACCGATGTCAAAGATCACAAGAAGATCGACCTCAAGTCAATCGAAGACAGTATTGCATCGGAAAAAGAGGCATGGTACCGCTGGGTGCTACGCATGTACCCGCAGTTCCTCTCAGTAGGAGGCGGCGGGGCAGATCAAGACGAACTGCGAGCAATGCTAGACGACCCGGTTAAGCGCTGGGAAGAGCTCACCGAGAGGATATGGGAGGGTGTTGGCAAGCCAGCAAACTGGGAAGCCGATGTGGACTCCCTTACCGATCAGATTACAGTCGCCAAAAACGACGCAGCATCATTGAAACAGATCTATATCAACTTCTTCTTCAAAGATTCGCAAACGGGAGAAGTGGTGGAAAATGCGCAGCAATACCTGGAAGCATATGCGGCCAGCGACACCATGTCCATTGAGCAAGTCATTGACCGGATCTCACAAGATCGCAAAGCGAGCCTTATGACGGAACCGCAACGTGAGCATCACAGAAATCGACTGGATGAGCTGCGTCGAGCAAAGATGGCGTTTGAGCAGAACAGGCTGCAGAATAAGACTCAAGCCCAAGCAAGCCAAACGCCCGCTGTTTCCCAGGACTTATACAACCTACCACCCTGTGCGGTTTGTGCAGCTACAGTGGACCCTAAGGATGTTCTCTCATGCTCGGTGTGCCAAGCACTTGCTCATATGGGGGGTAAGAGGGAATTAACAGTGTGGTGCTCGGATGAATGCTTCGAAAAGGGTGCTGTGAGTGTTGCCAGCTTCTTCAGACTGACTGGATCTAACCTGAGCAGGGCGACCACAATGAATTGGAGCACGACTGCGAGAGCGGAGATAGATGTGTGCAGTATGAGGACGAAGACATCGAAATGCAAGACTGGACTAGTAACGCAGTGGCGTGCAAGGAATGCATTGATCAAAAGAGAGACACTATATACTGCTCGATCGGATGTGCAGCATCCAACCTCTCAAGGCATAGACACGAAAAACATGGACTCAAGACGGCTGCGTATGAGATCAAGAAGCTGGCAGTGCCGCTATGGGAAGTCGTGGAAAAGACTCTGAAGGAGGCAAACCCGGGGCTGAAGTATACAGTGGTTGAATGAGGTATATATGTATATGTGTTAGTTGTGTCTTGACAACCGGTGTAATATTATTATTTGGGCGTCAGTATAGATTCTGATCAGGCGTGTCAGAGAGAGGGTTTGGGCAAGACATTAATTGAAGAAGCAGTATTTTCCTATATATTCTGGGCACCACCTATTCCTCTTTGTTCTATTTTTCTGGAACATCGCTCGAAACTCGATACTCTCACTGGCTGTATAGTATATATGTGTGCTTACATGTCAGCTGTCTTGTGTGGGTCATAAGATCCGAGAGCTGTCGGCGATTGAGCATGATTCGGTTCCTCATTACACCGGCGCAAGTCACGACTCTCGCTTTCACGTTGTCGCTCGAGGGTTTCTTCCTTTCACTGTTCAATCATTGGTCTTGTACTTTTGTCAATTGTTCAATTCAACACTAAACCGCTACCAATTGACATCTCGCACAAATGGCGAGCGAGTCACCGACAGCTGAGGCTTGTCCAGTTCGGAAGAGGGTCTCAACAGCCTGTGAAGCCTGCCGCGCTACAAAGATAAAATGCCAGCCGAGTGAACAGCCTGGGGTCTGTCGCAAGTAAGACCTCTCAATCAAAGATTTGTTTACATGGCATCATCTGACGTGGAAAGGTGTCTGGAGTCCAAGAAAGAATGTATATCGCGAACAGGCCCGCGAACGCGCAGAAGAAGGACAAAATAGTAGGAAATATTCTGTCGCATTGGGAAAACAGGCTGATAACTTGATACAGCGCGATAGAAACTCATCAACCACCGCCTCCGCCACCACCAGCGCCATCAAAGACTTTCACCATTGACTTTGAAGTTCCAACACAATTGGACGTCGATGAGAACTTTGACAACCTTCGAGACTCACATGCGCAGTTCATAGACTCAATATTCCCTTCAGATCCAGATGCGGATCTCAGTAGCTTCGAAGACTCGCCCGTCACGGGGTTTCCTACGCCGTCCTCGTCTCACACGCATTCGATACAGTCTTTCCATGCGAAGCCCCAATTCAACCTTGACTCTGCAGAGTCGCTGTTAGTTTCGTTTCGGGGGATGTTGGTTCATTATCCTGTCATTGTGTTGAGGCCTGATGAGACGGTGGCCAGCCTTGCTGCGACCAGGCCGTTTGTCTTGTTGGCGATATTGGCTGCAGCTTCTGGATCGCGCACTTTGCAGGGACATACGCTTTACGACGATGAATTTCGAAAAGTATTGGGCCTCAAGTTTGTGGCAAGCGGCGAGAGAAGCATGGAATTGCTACAAGGAATTCTCATCTATTGCGCTTGGTCAGTAGATTAGCCCTGAACAAGTTTGCCATGTTGTTAACATTCACAGGTACCCATTTCATCTGAGACCAAAGAACAGACAGGCCTTCCAATACTACCGTATGGCTGGTGATCTGTTAAGTGACCTCGATCTCGACCAAGAAATGCCTAACCTTGACAACACAATACCGGGCGATATGAGCAGTATGCAGCTCGACAGACTACGGGCGTATCTAGCATACCACTACGCCGTGTCCAAGTACGTCCTCCTCGAGATACACCAATACCAACTTACTCACAGTTTGGACAGCTTCCTCTGCACTTGGAAGAAGATGGATCTGCTCATGCCCCAGTGGACGCCCTGGACCGCAACGTGCTGCGAACTACTTCACCGCCACGCCGAGGTTGATGGTGATGTTTCACTGAGCTACCTTGTTCGACTTGCAAACATGACGACCACGGCGAACAACTCGATACGAGATAATGATCCGCAGGTGAACCAGCAGGTTCAACTTATGCTGCTGGGACTCGAGATGCAGCACAGGGAGATGAAAGAGACCATGGTACCACATCTCTCTCGTTCAGGTAAGCCATCTTTATTGCAGTGCTAACATTTCTAACGTTATACAGCACCTGTGAAACTCGCACATCTCTTCTTCGACGTCTTTTTGCAAGGTGGTGCCATCTTCTGCCTCACACGCGCCAACACAAGAAAACCTCATTTCATCCACCCATCATCAGCCCGTCTCACACGCTGCGTGAATAACACCCGCGCCCTGTTCGACTACCTCCTCAATCTTGACAGCTTCAAGTACTTCACAAGCATCGATTGGACAAAGTTCATCCTCTCCGTGATCCTCGCTGTGCGACTCTCTTTCCCCATATCTGAGGTCCCAGACTGGGATCATGCTTGGGCACGCTCACAGTTACGGTTTGACGAATTCCTCGAGTTCATGTGTGACGGGCCGGAGGATCTCACACCGTCTAGTAAACGTGTCGACGTACTCTCCGCAAGCCGTGTGATACTGCGTGTTGTGAAATCGAAGTACGACAGACGCATTGCTATGCTCACAGCACCGAGTCTGACTTCAAGGGGCGTGGGACACCAAGGATGCCCCATGTTTGATAAAGATATGCAGCCATACATATCGGCGTGGGACACAGACTTTGACATGAATTCTGCAATGCTCACACCGGGTCTGAATACGGATGGGCAGCAAACTATGTACCATGATCTATGGGCGACTATGACCATGAGTTGGGCAAATGATGGCTCAGTGGACTCGTAGAGCTAGCGGAGTTTTTGCCCTATGTATTATCTACAGCCAATGGATATGATATCTCAACTATCCCCAAACAGTTGGCGTTGTCAACATCAAACTGGAACACTACCTCCCTGGTAAACACGTGACAGATGCCTCATTCACGCAGTAAGCAATCTCATAGCTACGGTTTCAGTCTCATTCCAGGTGATTTGCATACTCAATTCCTGGGTTCATCGACTAGTAGTACTCTACTGCAACTCCATTTCCACTGCCACCACCGTCGTCCCAAGTTTATCATACCTGCATGAGCATCCCCCTCACATATACCTACACAAACACCAGAAACAGATTATCTGATCAACCTCTCAACTTACACCCTACCCACCGGATCATCTCCGCCTCCTCTCTCGTCCAATAACCTCAGACCACACAATCTCCGTGCCTCTGCAGGCGTCTCAACACAGAAATCACCCATTTCCACCCCCTGTCCTCGCCCACACACCCCCTTGCTACCGGTTATTCCCACATGACAACCTCCCTTGCCGCACAGCATCTCTTCCCCTTCGCAATTTCCGCGCCCGTCCCGTCCGCCCGTCGAGGGCTCGGCCCGCGAACCTGGGTAAGCTATATTGTTGTGTAGTAGAGTGTAACCCATCTACAGGCTGTAAACAGAGACAGATGCATATTGGTAAGCACCATCCTCTGGGGCCTTCCATCACCAGTTCCCGATGGTGCGTAACACGAGCACGAGCATCTACACAGGCATAAGCGCCTCGGTCTGTGTACGAAGCGCCGATTGCAGCGAATGCAGCACCACACGAAGCGCATACTCAGATACACGACCTACTTTAACTTGCATCTGTCAAGCCACACAATGCTACCCTACCCTGTCAGGATTTGTATGCGTGGAAGCCTCAGAGCCATTGGTTAATAACCGGGCTCATCGAGATGGATATGCTTCACCGGTAATGCTGGTTGATACACATATGATCAAATCTCTAGGACTTGAGCGTATACAAGTTGCATTTCTTGATCATGGACGAGGATATCGTCGGCTTCACTTTCAATGCACCACGTTCTTTGGGGTAGTGGTTGCAACGTCAAGCTGACTGGGCATGCAATGACATTGAAACTGCAATTCAAGCGCTGACAAACCAATAATCCTGTGATGATGAGGCCAGTGGCATGCGAATGCCCCTCAATATTCGTCAATACTTCGTAATGAGGACGGGAAGTTAAGTAAGTAATGGACTGATTTAGATTGGCAAAGAACGAGAGAACAGACATTACATGCACGTGGAGACACGAAAGCTAAAAACAAATAAACAGCTGAAACTTGTACTCTATCACTAATAACCGCCTACCGACAGAAGGTAGGAATCTGTAGCCGTGTCGTTGAGACTCAACAACATTGACCAGAAGAAAGCCTATAATCCACCATGCTATGCTTCGTCCGCCTTGATGAAGATGTAAAAGGCTGTGCTTGCAAATACATGCCCCAACTCGCGTGAAAGCCCGAATTCTGATGCACGAAAAGAAAAGAAAAAGAAAAAGAGAAAGAAATAGAAAGGAAACGCCCTATTCCTGCGCCTGACGCGGTGCATATATGGATATATCGCGTTAAGCCCAGTCCCTTCCCAATGTTCCATTGATGCTGTCCTCCCTTCCAAATGCGACATTTCAAAGAGCTCTGATCCAACAGCAACAGATGGGCTTAAGTATGCCTTATGCCGTTGCCAAGTCTGACCAAGATAACCATGAAGAAGGACTTCAAACGCCAGTTTCCGCGGTGATGGATCAGATAAACGAACTCCTCAATGCCGATGCGGTCTGCTGGAAATGCCCAGTGGTGATATCTTGGTATGCGTGTGTCGAGTCCTTGATCTCGTGTAGCCGTCCGATCCCATGCTCCAATCCTTCTGAATGCAAACGCGGGACGACCGCTCCAGTTTCTTCCATGCTCCAGGGAATCCTGATCCATCCTTACCTTATCCCAAATAAACTCCCAGCATTGATATGAACCAAATGAATCTCAATAACCCGCGCTTCCCTGAACCCCGTTCTTTCATGCAAAAATACTCTCCTTTGTGACTGGCCACATCTCAACTCCTGATCTTCATTCTTCTTCACTTCCCTTGGTGAATTTCGCCATGCTCTACCCTCTTTGTTTTGCTGCTTTTCTCTTCTGCTTTTTGGTTTGTACCGTTAAGTTATAGATTGCGCCTCAGTTGCAGTTGCCAATTGTATTGAGAGAAATCAGGGGTGCGGTCAAGTCGAAGAGGTTCGTAGCGAGAGTGTGTAGCTTGAACTCGAATTACGAGATCCAGGCAAACAGTGCGCCAAGTTACACTAGATCAAGACTGATGATACTTGGTGTCTGTCGGCTCTGAATTATATCCACACCCAGCCGAACCATCCACAAGACGGCTGTAAGTTGAAGAAGCACTCCCAACTGCGAGGAATCAAAACGCCGTATATAAACGATGAAAATGAATGGGTGTTCGTAAAAAATGGGGAATCATTGACGAAATAGGAAGAAAAAAAGAAAACAAAACATAAAAAAGCAATGAATAAATGAAAACACGAAAGTCCCCAAGCCAACAACAGGTATAGTCACACATAAAACCCAACGATGTGGACTGTGATCGTTAACCATGGAGAGTATTTTGTTTAATTTCCCAGCATATGAGTTGGACTAAAGCTTGATGATTGAGCATGGGCACTGTGAGGCGATGGCGTAGCATGGTTGTTGAACACAGGAACAGGCCAGGCTTGATGTGTGAAACCACCAAAAGTGCCAGCGGGGCTGGAGTTCATCGGGGCCCCTCCATGGAAGGGGCCTCGGCCGTTTCCGAGCATTGGCTGGGGAAGACCAGGAGGTGGTCCAGGAGCTGGGCGGTTAGCTGACCCGAAAGTATTCATAGAAGCAGCAAGGTTGCCGTTCATTTGACCCAGTGCACCTGGGTTTGCGTGAGCAGGATTCTGACCAGCTCGCACACCAAGGGGGTTCTTCGAGAAGCTGAGTCGAATTCCACCCTTATTGCTGTTGGACAAAAGTTTCCCATAGAGTTCTGTCAGTGCCTTGGAAGCGAATGGGATGTCTTCGAATTCGACAAAGCACATAGGCCCATTTCCTTTCGTGCGAAAACAAAGACGTTTGTAGCCCCGCTGCTTGGAGAAGAGAGTCTTGAGTTCCTCTTCCGCCGTGTCCATGGGAAGATTACCAACATACAGAGTGTTGCAAGGGGGGTTCTGATCAGCCGTATTGGCGTGTGGATAGTTCATACGTCCGAATGGTGATTGGTTTGGAGCCTGGTACCCAAAAGGACCCTTGCCCGACGGAGACATAGGGCCAGACTGTGCTGACATTCCGCTTCCGTATTGAGGTAGAGATGAAGGAGCAGAAGGAGGCATATTGGTGTTGAGTGAAAGAGCAGCCATCCCGTTGATAGGAACACTAGGAACTGTGGCCCTGCGCGGTGCATTGCCGTAGGAAAGTGCGTCTTCAACTAGGTTGAGGGTGTCATAATTATCGTCAAAAGAATCATTGGCGATAAGGCTCTTGCCTGTCACCCTGCCAGGCTCGGTCAGGTGATTGCCGATGGGAGATTGTGAGGAGAAAATCTTCTGCAAGTTGTCCTCACTCTGAGGAAGGTCGTGCCCAGGGTAAACATTGGTTGTTTGAGGGGAGATGCTCTCCAGTGATTGAAAGACCCCGCTGTGAACAGGTTCTGTAGGCTGTTGATGCGAGACAGGGGGCTCGTCGCCGAGAATTTCGACTCTCAAAAGCGCACTATTGGAAGTGTTCGCGCATCCATCCAGCAGCTTTTTGGCATCCTCAGCGCCTGCCCTTGTTCGGAATTTGAGCAATGCTGTAAGATAGCGCTGGTCTGCAGATTCCACAGGAAGGAGTTCGACATCAACAAGATCTTGCGACCAAACCAGCATGAACCGCACCGACTCCCTGGAGGTTTCTAGCGGCAGATTTCGAATTAAGACATGAACCGGGGAAGATGAGAAGCCTATCGGTGCCGGGGTGTATCTGTGGATATCGCGCGATATCTGGGGATGAGGATATGGTGGTGCCATAGATCGAAGGCCAGGAGTGAGAAAACTAGGTGTAGCCATGGCCGAGAGTGTTGCAGCAGATGCAACTGTACTTGAGGTATTGGATAGGGCTGCCGTCGCAGCAGAGGGTTTGACTGAAGTAGTGGATGGAGGCGGCAAAGGACTTGCGCGATAGGAAAGATTAGCTGTTGGAGATGCTATCCTTGCTGGATCGGATGGTGGTGCGCTTCGATCAATGTTCATTGCCCACTGTGCAGTTGCATAAGCTGGGACAAGACCTAATTCGTCGGGGAGATACGATTTGGGGTTAAGCGAATGCGACTATCGAAGAGATCTGGGAGTTCAAGCTTGTCGTAATCGCGTTTGTCGTGGGTATTGGTGCAGTCGCGGTCGCAATCGCAAAGTTGATGAGTGTTTCGTCAAATTTTGAGAGATGAGTGACAACCTAGTAAGGGTGAATGGTTTGAGGCGGATCGTAGTCTGGCGCAATCTGCCTTTACGTGGTGGTTGAGGATCGAGGTAAACAGTTGCGCGTTGATCGCTGGCACCGATGATTGACTCAATGATATCAGTATGCAATTGGGTCTGAAGGTCGCTATAATCAAGACAAGTATGATGTGCGCTCTGTAAGTGCGATGTCGCGTTAGCAAGATGATGGGTAGAATGCGCCGAGAAAATGACGTGAAAATGAGTGCGACAGACAGGACAGACTGTCGCAGTGAGCAGAGCAAGCAGGTGTGGTGCAAGTTGCAATGAATGTTGCGAGGATTGGGGAGGGGGGCCGTTGTGGTTAATGTAGGGGGCGCCAGAAACTCTCCATACCCCAGCCGTAGGACACGGCTACCTTAGGTAGGGGAGAAACGGTAGCGGCAGCGGTAGTGTCTGTAGCGAGAAGATGGTGGGAAGGATTGGCAATGCTTGGTATCCCTACAGCAGGTAGGTGGATTTGGGGCCTGCGTGGGAGGTATGGGTGTCCCGAAGACCAGACTGGTATGTGACTGAGATACGCTGGGGTGAGGGAACGCGGGATTGTACCTTGGTGCCTGAATCAAGCGAGGGAGTTTTAAACACCTTGTGTAAGAGGAGCCAAGGGAATGGAGACCAACCCAGAGAGTGCGACTCGGTGGGTAGCAGCAAAGTGACGGGACAGGCGGACCAGGTAACACTCAAGAGTGGTACGGATACTGATGCCAGTAGTTACTTGTCCTGGGCTACCAAAGATTGAAGAGAACGACAACCCTGCGAAATCCTGCAAGTGTGTGTGCATGTGTGTATGTGTAGATGGAGGGATGATGTTGGGAATGAAGGGGAGAAACGGGAAATGAAGTGGATAGTTTGGAAGCAGAACACGGGAGATGGACGGAGAGGGGGGAGCAAGACCGTGTGATATTGTCAACCACCTTACCTTAGTAAAGTCACTCACTTATTTTAAGAGAGATACAGATGTGTAGGCAGAGTAGGTAGTGGAGATAGGTGAGAACTTGGAGGGTAACAACGGCAGCGAGAATCGCAAAGTGCGGCGCGGGCGCAGTAGTCTGTAGGTAAGCTGGTAGGGTAAGGTAAGGTATACTCGGTAGCTGGAGGTGAGAATCTGTCGCACGTGTCCCGGTAATTCCTCAGCTAGGTCAAGGTACAGTAAGTAAGTAAGTAAGGTCCGTTTCCTTCTGACGCTCGGTCCAAGCACTGCTGATCGATTTGGTTTCTTGCTTGGGCTGGGCTGGGCTGGGCTGCTTCGGCTGCTTCCAAGTCTTTGGTTCAATGGAGTAAATTGGATCCGGTCCTTGTCCTTGTTGTGCCTGGACGCTTTGCTTGTCTTTGGTGGACACGGCCTTCGCTAGCGAGTATCGTGTCCGGGGATCAGGTCCGGGGATCAAGGGGCTCAGAGAAGCTTGGACTAAAGTGGAATGGTTGGAAAATAGAGTGGTTTTCTGCTTGGTTTCGAAGATGCTATTGTTGATCCAAACACCTGAGAAAATGCTGATGAGTAGAGAGTTGTTAAAGAAGCCCCAAGGTAAAATACGGCAGATGGTGCAGGTCGCCTTGATATTCGAGGATCCAAAATGCGTCTCTTGCAGATCCTACAGTGTTGCGCTGGACTCGGTGTTGTATATGCAGTCAGTATGCAGTTGGCCGACGCAGTCCAGTCGAAGCTGTTTCAGCCGCGATTGAGACTCGATGTGCCTGAAATGGTTCGAATGTCAGATTAGCCACTTGAGGTCCAAGCGGTCATCTGTATCATTACGTACGTACGCAATAAGTTGCTTCCAGGTAATTCCCAGGCAAATCAGTCCGTCCATACTCAA